>NC_089223.1:89300667-89603697 GCF_963924675.1 Phocoena phocoena | reverse complement strand
TGCTTTCATCCTAAAATGGACTCCTTACATAGTGGCAGAATGGCTGCCAAATTCTCTTGGGAGTTTCATCTGTATCCACGTTCATTAGCTGAATATTTTTCTGGTTGGACCATCAGTGTGGTAAAGGGGAAGGGATTATTCTCAATGTGTCCATCATTTAAGACCCATCCCAATAAGCAGCTGCTTAATGATGAGAAAAGGATGAAAAAAAATGTAGGAAGGAATCATAATGTCTGGTACTGGGAAAAATATTCATGTTTATTAGAATTAGTAGCTCTGACTTGATCTAACCAGATACATATACTCTACCAAAATGGGCATAACTTATACTGCTCTTCTATTCTAAAAAAAAAAAAAAGAAAAGAAAAAAGAAAGAAAAGAAAAAAATGTTTTTCAAATTCTGGATGTCTCTCCTAAATACCTCCTGAAGAGTACATTTTTCTATTTAATCACTTAACAAAATATAGAGATAAATTTATATTTGCAATGCTAATACCTCACTTTCAAAGGAAATCATCACTTAAATAAGTTTTCAATTATTTGAGGTTTACATATTTGGGAGGGATGATTTTGGTCACTTGCCAATAAATAAGAAAGTTGAATCTGCAAGTAGAGAGATTCAACATTTTTCCATAATTGTAATTAGTTTGTTTGCTTGTCTTTCTTCTTCAGTTGACTGTAAGCTTCTTGAAGTCATATACTATGCCTTTCCTTTCTCTTTCCTAGGATCTGCTGTGTGCTTAGACCATAGGGGGAAAATCAATAAATAATAGCAGAGTAGATAGATGAAGTTCATTATTATTATTAATACTATTATAGAACCCAATCCAATGTATGATACTTGGGGTCAATAAATAGTGTCTGTCTCCTTAAATAAGTGCATACACACACATTAAAGACTAGGAATTGCAGTTGAAACCCATCACTTTCCAATTTTTTCATTTTCTAGGACTTAAGTGAATTTCTGTAAAGAGCTCGAAGATTCTCCAACTCTAAATCCAAATTGTCAGGATAAAGCAGACCTGAGTTCAAATTTGTACTTTGCTACTTAGAAACTATACGGCCTTTGACAAATCTGATGAACTCTCTAACTTGCTGTTTTCTCTATTGCAGAATAATTATGGTCCCTACCTCATAGGAGTGTCAAAGGATTAATAAGGTAATGCACGTACCTCCCTGACAGTGGTTTCTCATACATGGTACACTAAGTGAGAAGCAACTATTATTATTCTTATTCACACATGGAGATATTGTAAGCACTTCACATAACAAACAAGCAGATTTCATAATCAAGGTTCAAAGTTATTTGAAACTCTGAATTACTTTGTGAAACTTCTTGGCACTATCACACTTTCACTAGTGGAGGACTGGGTACTATAGAGCAGAGGGGTGGTATTTAAAATAGAATATAAGTAAAGAACAAGGATTTGGAATTCAAATAGGTCTGATTTGGTTATTATTGTTGCCGCTTCCTAGCTGTGTGAACTTATGCAACTTAATTTACCTCATGTCAGTTATCTCCTGCTGCATGACAAATCACCACAAACTTAGTGGCTTAAAAATACCTACATTTCACAGTTTCTGTGGGTCAGGGGTGTGGACACATTTTAACTGTGCTTTCTGCTTAGTGCCACATGATGCTGCAAATAAAGTTTAAGTCAGGATTGGGTTCTCATTAGAGCCTTGACTGGGAAAGGATCTATTTCCAAATTCCTTCAGCTATTGTCAGTATTTCCTTGTGACTGTAGGATTCATGGCAACTTGCTTCTTCACAGCCACCAATAAAGTACGTTATTAAGATGGATAATATATTGTAATGTATATTGTATAATGTATTGTAATCATGGGAGTGATTCATCACCCTTGACATATTCTATTGGTTAAAAGCAAGTCACAGATATTACTCACACTGAAGAGGAGGAAATTATACAGGGCATGGACACCAGGAAGCAGGGAACATGAAGGCTACCTTAAAGTCTGTCTCTCACAGTTTCTAAACTTTCATTTCTTCTGCATAGTGGGAATAAATAATGCCAACCATGTGCAATAATCCATACAAAGTGCTTAACATTCTGCTTGGCACTTGATAGCAGAATATATATTAGTATCATCTATTAGTTGCTCATTTGTTGAAGGTAAAAATGAATAATTAGCCAGAGTGAGCTATTGAAAATCAGAGCAACATGAATGTAATTTATCTTCATTGCTTCTACTACAAGCTTTTAAGTTTATGGTATTTCTCTTTCCATTTTTCAGTACTTCTCAACAGTGTTGGTATTTTTGATGTCATGAACCCCTTTCTTCACACTTCAGTGGGACAAGTTCCATTTTATTTCCTCAGATAATAAATATTCTGGTAAATTAATATATAAAAATGGGCAAAAGTTAAAGAAAAGTGTTCTTCTGCCTTTTGTCCCTTCATCTGTCTCTTCCCTCCAAATAGAAAGCATATTTTAATCAGTGCCTTCTTTTCATACAGAATTTAACAATTCACAAAGAGCTCTAGCACACTTTACACATTAGGAAACAGAGCCTTTGACAGACTGAGTAGTCCTCTCTCAACTCTGAATCTTGAGCTTATGCAGCTATACTACTCTAAAACTCATATGGCCATCTGCAAAAATATGTGCCAAACTGAATTTTAACTGGTGTCTCTTGAAGGGTATGTCTCTACATGTACTGCAACATTGAAAGGAATTAATGGGAATTTTGGACCAAGGGAGAAAACCATCAAGAGGCTTCATGATAGATGGGTCATGGATTCTTTAGAAACAAACGTTTTCGGCAAATTTAAATCATACTGACTAGGCAGAACCGTCACAGTGGCTCTCAAACCCAGACTAGGGCTTAGGAGTCAACGTAATATAATTAATTCACAAACATGAATAATCTACATTGAAATTTCTTTACTTATAAAATCATATTAAAATATAATAGAATACTAGATAAGACCATTACATCATAATCAACCATAGACAACCATAAAATTGGACAAAATATATGAATGATTGGATTTGAGGCCTTCAACAATGGCAGAACAATGATCCCTGAAAAAGGGAAATTTGTAAGAGGAATCTTGTGATATCTCTGGTTCTCTGCTTGGGACAAATCCCCAACTGTGGAGCTAGAATCCAAGGAGCTAGATTCCAAGAAAATAAAATAGCTCCTGCTGAGCCAAAGAAGTTAAGATTTAAGTGTGAGGATCCTGAAGAAGCTGGAATCTACAAGACAGGGCACTGGAGAGAAAGAAGCTCTTTGTGATAGACAAGTCCAGTATTTTCTGGGACAGGAGTTCCCCATGAGTTCCTGACCGGGTCCTGGGTACACAAACACAGCATAAGACTACCCAATTTTACTAGAGAGCAGCTGCTATGGGTTTGATAGCAGAACAGAGATACAAGAGTTTGAATAGTGCCAGGGGACATTGGCGTTCTGGCCCAGCTAGAGTAGAAAAATCTCATTAACGTTTTTGGAACCTAGCTGAGATACCAGAAAGTAAGACTCTTTAGGAGTAAGGCCCTTCAGGAATTACTTTCCCTTGGAAATAAGGCCCACATCTTTAAGCTAAATCTATTCTGGACCAGCCTTATCCAAGCCAAAAAGAAGCCCTGACAAGATCTTTAGAGTTGAGAGTTTGGAAGTAGAGTCTATAATATAAGAGAGGCTAAAGAAAATGTCTTTGTTTTTCCATAGATCCATCTAACAACACATGAAATTAAGCTGATACAATTTAAAGATTAGAAGCCACAATTGAAATGCCTAATAGAACAAAAATGAATAACTTTCAGAGGAAAATAAAAGAATCTGGTGTCTACAATATTATTCATAATGTCCAGTATATAATAAAAATAACTAGACATGTGAAGAAGCAGGAAAATGCAATCCAGAGTTAAGTAGAGGAAAACAAACAAGCATTAGAAACCAAATCCAAGATGCCCTGATATTAGACTTAGCAGACAAATACTGTAAAACAAATGAATAAATATGCTCAAAGAATTAAAATAAAATAAGTTAAAAAAACTAATAGAAATATGATCTAAATACATGAAGAGATAGGACATCTTACCAGAGAATGGAAACTACAGGAAGGAAAGAAACAGGAATGGGAGAACATAAAGGAAAATCTCATTTATTTTCTCATAAGTTTCTTAAAACTTACACTTCTATTTAGCATAAAAATAATATTGAAGTCAGGGTTAAAATATATGTAGAGATAAAGAAATAATGCTTTAAAGTATGCTTTATGGTACAAGAAAAAGCAAAAGGTTACTAGATTTGCTAATTGGGAACTGTGAAGTATAAAATAGGAAGTTTGTCAGTAGCGATGTGAGAAATGATAAAGCTGAATTATCAGGTATGAAGTGTGAGGTAATACAATATTGACTCTAAATAGACTTTGATAAGTTAAGCGGGGATATTGTAAATGCTAAAACAGTAATTAAAAATAAAAGAAATGTGGCTAATAAGCCAATAGAGGACATAAAATAGAATAATAAAATACATCCAATTAATCCAAAAGAAGGCATATAAGAGGAAGACAGAAACAAAGAACAACTGAGATAAATAGACAAATAATAGCAAGTATATAGACTTAGACTCAACCATATCTATTGCTACATTAAATACAAAGTGTTTAAACATTCTAGTTAAAAGCAAAGAGTTTTAGAAAGAATAAAACATAAGATAGCTATATTTTGTCTTCATGAAATGTACTTTAAATATAAAGATATAGGTAGTTTAAAAGAGACAAGATAGAAAAACATACTATGGACATACTAATGAAAGAAAAGCTCTATTGAGTTTATTTATATCAGACAATATAGACTTAAGGACAAGAAATATTATTAGAGATAAAGAGGGACATTTTATAATGCAAAAGGAACAATGCAACAGGAAGACAAAACAATCCTAAAGATGTATGCACCAATAACAGAACTTTAAATTTCATTACACAAAAATTGGCAGAAGTAAAGGGAGAGATAATAATAGTTGAAAATTTTAACAACCCTCTCTCTTTAAGATGAAACAAGTAGAAAAATATCAGTAAGGTCATAGAAAATTTGAAGAACACTATCAACAAAATTAATTGATTT
Source organism: Phocoena phocoena (assembly GCF_963924675.1). Taxonomy (NCBI): domain Eukaryota; kingdom Metazoa; phylum Chordata; class Mammalia; order Artiodactyla; family Phocoenidae; genus Phocoena; species Phocoena phocoena. The sequence goes on along the minus strand of NC_089223.1, from coordinate 89,598,604 downwards.
GTGGGAAGAAATATTAGAGATTTCTTAGAGGGAAATTTGAAGTATTAAATATTTATATTTGAAATGGCGACCTCTTTAAATTAACGACCTAATTTTCTACCTTGAGAAGTTAGGGAAAAATGGTAAATTAGTAGACAGTAAAAAGTAAAATAGGAAAAACAGTAAATATGTGAATGAAAAAAATAACTGAAATCCATGAATTAGAATAGGCAAACAATAGAGAAAGTTAACAAAGCCAAAAGTTTATCCCTGACAGGATACTAAAATTGAGAAACACCTGACTAGAATGATCAAGCAAAAAACAAATAAAATACAAATTAGCAATGCCATAGATGAAAAAGGGAATATCATTACAGATTTTACAGACATTAAATGTAATATAAAGAATAGTATGGACAACTTTACGCCAATACTTTCAATAACTTAGGTGAAAGGGCCACGTACCTTGAAAAATATATTTTACCTAAACTGACAAAAAATGAAGTAGAAAAATCTGAATAGCACTATATCTGAACACACAGTAAGAAATGCACTCCTAAGGAAAATTTTAGTTCTGTGCGATTTCACTGGTAAATGCTATGAAACATTTATGGAATAAATAATATCATTTTTAGAAAAAATTCTTTCACAAAATAGGGGTGGATAGAATGCTTTTCAATAAATTTTATGAGGTAAGAATAATGCTGATACCCAAACCTGACAAACACATTAAAAAGATAAGTACACACCAGTATCCCTTATGAACCCAGACACATTCTCAAGAAATTATTATCAAATTGAAAACAGCAATGAATTAAAAAAGATAACACATTATGGCCAAGTGGTATTTATTCCAGGAATGCAAGGTTGGTTTCAGCATTAAAAATCTCTCAGCCAACTAAGAATAGAAGAGAAATTCCTGAATTTGATAAAAAATATTTATGAATTTCTAAAAGTGACATTATGCTTAATGGTAAAAACAGAGTAAGAATGAGAATAAGGCAAAAATGTCTGTTCTACTCAATTCTATTCAATATAATACTGGAGGTCCTTGCAAGTGTAACAAGAAGGAGAAAACAAAACAGGAGCATACTTGTCACCAAACAGATAGGAAGGGAAGATTTAAAATTGTATTTATTTACAGACCATATGAAGAAAAAGAAAGTACTAGGAAATTTTAGGTAATCTACAAAAAAGTCTTATTTAATTGATAAGTGAATTTAACAAGGTTTAGGATACAAGATTTATAACAAAACCAATCGTATGTCTATTATATCTGAAAAATAAAATAACAATACAACAACAATAACAATGGCATCAAAATACCTAGAATTGGATGTAACAAAAGGCATGCAAGACTAGTACATTGAGATTGACCCAAAAAATTACAGAATAGAGAGGGTTACAATATTCATGGATTGGAAGACTATGTTTTTAAGATGTAGATTCTTCCTGAATTAAATTTAATGTAATCCCCATTCAAATCCCAGAAAGTTTTTATTTCATAGATTTTATTAGGCTTATTCTACAATTTATATCAAGAAGATAAACTACAATACTTCTAGGAGAAAACATAGAAAAAATCTTCACAAGCTTGGGGTAGGCAAGTATTTCTCGGACAGTTTCATACAAAAAGAAAAAAAAGTTTTACTAACCATAAAAGGTGATAAGTAAAGCTCAATCTGTAGTAAAACAGTATTAAGAGTAAACATCAAGCCACAGATGGGGGAAAATAATCACTGTATGTAATTCTGACAAAGGACTTTTATTAAGAGCATATTTAAAAATTGACAACTCAATAATAAGCTAACAAATCAATTAAAAATGGGTAAAAGAAAAAAAATGGGTAAAAGATTTGAACGAACACTTCACAAAGGTATACAAATAGCCAATAAGCTCGTGAAAAGTTTCTGAAAATTACTGGGCATCAGAAAAATGCAAATTAAACCATTATGAGATAACATTTCACACCAATTAGATTGGCAAAAATTTTATAAAGAACAAGAATAGCAAGTACTGGCAAGGATGTCGAGCAAGTGGAATTGTCATACCTTGTTTATGAGATTGTAAAATTATACTAGAAAACAGTTTTTCAATTTTTATAAAGCAGAGCATAAAGTTATGTTGTGACTGGTTCCACTCATAGATGTTTATTTAAGAGAACTGAAAGCATATACTCACAAAAAGAATTGTATACATATGTTCACAGTAGTTTTATTCATGGTTGCCAAAATTGGAAACTGCTCTAATATTCATCAATATGTAAATGTATAAACCAATTGTGGTATAACAATACAATGAAAAACTCCTCAGAAGTATACAGGAACACATTAAAGATACAACAACAAACTTTAGAAGAGACCTACCACCACTTCTATCCTATTCTGTTGGTCACATGGTTGATCTTATTACATGTAAGGAACTACACACAGTGTTTTGAAGTTGTGAATATCAGAAGGTTGGGATCATTTTGGAGGCTGGCTGCTTCAGGTATTTTCCAGAGGTGGCTATCTGGTAGACATCTGATGGTGAATTGGTATACAGGATGTTTGAAGTGGGATAGTCAAGTAAGACTGGGAAGAAAAGTTGTAGTCAGATTATGCAAATTTGACTTGTATGTGGCAGAAATAAAACTGACATTGTCCAACATAAATTGTAAAAGGAACTCGACTGCAGCAATGAGACTGCAAATAATGTTGGATAAAACTCTTTCAAAAGGACTTAATTTTGGAAGCAAGGCTAGGAGATACATGGTCTTCTTGTGTCCAAAGATATGGCTTGGCTCATTGCTGTATGTCTGTTGATGTTGATAGATAATTTGCAAATTGTGTTGTCAACACAACACTTAATCTGCTCTGAGCAGCTCATAAACAACACTTTGATTAATTCTTTCAGTCCGTGTCTTCTGGACAAGATTTACAGAGCTCTGCTTATTTGGATGAAAAATAGAGAGAGACAAGCTGTCAGTAGAAGGGGAAGGGCGATGGAAAGATTTCCTTTTCTCTCTTTTGGTTGAATTTGAGAAGTGTTTTTTAATTAGGATGTTAAATGTTTGGTTCCACAAGGGAAGGATTTCTCAGTGGAACTCAGCAACTGGCATGAGGCAAAGCTCAGTGTTAAAGTGGAGCAAGTCAGGACAGACAGAGGCAGACTGGCAGTGGAACTCTGCAGAGAGGGGAGAGTCAGCCAAGCCTAAGGCAGGAGATGCCTTTCTGAATTAGCCAAATAGTCCCAGAAACCTGTTGGACAATTACAACTCAGAGAGCTTGCCATCCACACTCTCTATGGAACACTGAAATATTGTGTTGAATAGAATTCTGTTCAACAAGCACGTTTTAAAAAAAGAAGTCTAATTAAAGAGAAACTTTTATCATATGAAATATAAAGACAAACGTACATTATTATTGAGCAATTCTCTGTGTGTATGCATGTGTGTGTATGAGAAAGAGAGAGAAATAGAGAGATTGATTTTTTTGCTATCCTTTGTGTGTTATTATATGCCAGTTTTTCCCCAGGCCCCTAAATCTGTTTAGTTAAGCAGTTTCTATTAATTTTGTCTTTGAAATAATTTTCCATTGAAGCATGCCATTTAATCAGCACCTCTCTACCTTTGTTGAATTTTCCTAGCCAAGATAAGTGAATAGAGTTCTAAAACACTGTTTCTGGAATACTCTTATATCACTTTGAAACATGGTGATCATCCAGCAACTTAGGCATAAAAATCTGGAAATGAATGTCATTTGGAATAAGGTCCTTTCATAGCAATTATGACACAAGATGTACAGTCTGTGGCTGATAGGGAAAAAAAGATCCAAGAAAATAGCTAGCTAATAATTTCAGTACTATTAGCAATGTAAATAACCCAACACCACAATTCCTCCTTGAATTTGTCCCCTTTTATGCCTGTCTCCTCTCAAAGGGATAAATATGATTTTTATGAGCTGCGTTTTGAAATGCACATATTTCCAGCGATCATGCCAAGTGTTTCTTTTGTTGTTCACATCTGCATCTTTCGATATGATGAAGAGTCAACAAGAAAGTAGATTTGGTTTTGTTCCTTTGGCAAATAAAGTTCACTTTGGGACACAATTGTAAAAAAGCAAACATTACATCCACATCAGAAAACCAAAGTTGAATTTTCCATTAGTGGTAGTTATACGTTGTAACTTATATTCAAGGCCCTTGGAAATATTAACCCAGATTCAGAAATTAGTAATTATATTGACCTTGACATCTGTCCTCATTACCTTGTTCCCAGCTCACACAATTAGTTTAGCTGAGACTGTCATCAAAACCCTGTGTTTTAGATTTATTTCTAATAAGGAACTCCTTCAAATCATTGCCCCATGAAAATTACAATATTAAGGACACAAAGGTATATGTGTGTTTAACTGCAGTAATTGTGTTGTGAAAAGAATTCGCATAAATCTCCTTTAGGGGCTTCCTTCCATTTGATGGCCTTAGTGTACTCTCTTAAAGCTAAAATGATTTCAAAGTATTGTTCTACAAAAGATTATCAGCAATTATTGTATATGAAAAGAGACAGGGTGAAAGAGAACAATTTGAGAGGTTCACATTGTGAAATAAACTCCAGGCTTTTTTTTGGTACGCGGGCCTCTCACTGTTGTGGCCTTTCCCGTTGCGGAGCACAGGCTCCAGACGCGCAGGCTCAGCGGCCATGGCTCACGGGCCCAGCCGCTCCGTGGCATGTGGGATCTTCCTGGACCGGGGCATGAACCCGTGTCCCCTGCATCGGCAGGTGGACTCTCAACCACTGCGTCACCAGGGAAGCCCAGACTTCAGGCTTTTAACTGAAGGATGGCAGAGGCTGACTAAAGCCCTGTGATTCTGGAGCTCCCTTGTTTCCTGTGCTTACTCTGTCTCCTACCTCCTGGATCACAATTTGTTGGAAGCATCATTGTTGTGCAAGCAATACGCTGAGAGTGTCTACATGTAACACTACCCTCCTAAAAAATGAGGGAATCATGTACTCATACTAAGAGGCAACTACCTGGTGATTTTCAATATTCTGAAAATTGCAATAGTCTATTGGGTTTATTTCATGGTTATAAAAGCCTAATAATCTATGAAAGCTGAAAGCAAATGTGATTTATTAGGGTCTCTCACAGGCAGAAGATAAACCCATAAGGTGCAGGCAAATATTTTTTTCTTTAAAGGAGTGTGTTAAAAAGAAAATAGTCAACAGCTTGCTTACTCTGTAGCTCCAGAAAATGATGATTTGAGGCTCTGAAATATCAGAATTGATTAATGGTAGAAGCAAAATGATAACTGTTGTTCTATGGTGAGATAAACTTTCACCTCTGTGAAGAAAATATAGATTGCTGAAACTGATTGCAAGCAATCAGCACTGTATATTCTTCTTCCCTAACTGAGCAATGTTTGAATTTGTGCCTTTCAGACGAATGCATTAATAACATTTAGCCACTAGATATTTGTGGAAGAAATTGGAAATTGTTTTTAATTTGTTGGTTTGGTGAAGCGAGAATATGTTGAGACATAAGGGAGGGGGTGAAAAAGAACTATTGGTATAGGATTTCTATTTGCATATGTAAATATGTTAATGCCCACAGAACTATGTTGTTCTTAGAAACTCTCCCACACAAAGCAAAGGGTTAATAGACAGGGAGATCTAAAAAACTGCATGACCATGTTGTGAAATATGGATTTAACACATAACTCATCGGAGGCCCCAATGAGTTATGGGCCTCATTTACTGCATATTACAGACATTTTTTCCATATTCCTTTTCAACAAGGCATATGGTTTAAATTAGTTTCATCTTGGGTTTTCAGATCTTTTGTGGGCTGTTTTCTACAACAAACTGTAATACACTGGATCTTTTAATTCTATAGTAAGATGATATTAGCTGCAGTTCTTTAATTACCATGTGAGGCAATGCCTCAGGAGCATATTCTGTAAGAGGCACAGCAGAGTAAGGGTCTGAATGAAGATTTTAGACCCAGCTGATGAAATTAAAGAAGCTTAAAATTCTGTATGGATGGGGGGGATGGGTAAAGGTCAGTGTTAGTTGGGGTGGAGTTAGGGGTAGTTTGGGCTGAAAACATTCAGACACATCTTCAGTTGAATCAGGTAAGGGGACTGTGTGATAGGTAACAACATTCTGAAGAACTAAGGATATTAAAGGGCCCCATTTCCCATAACTTAGCTCATAAATCATATTTTCAGGTACTTTACATGATTTATGAAAGGCTGGCTGTCTTCATGATCAGTAAGTTGCATTAAAATGGCAATTGGTCCTTCTAAAACAGAGCCTTATGATAACAATCCAAATCTCAGAGAAGGCAAATCTCAGCAGACAAGTCAGCTGAATGCTGGGGTAAAAAGGAGTCTACCGTTCATTCTCCATCTCTGAAATTCAAAATATAAAATCAAAATACTGAGTGAGAAAAACATTGGGCTGAAATCACGACACTCAGGCTTTTGTTTTTTTCTCACTGCTGTAACCTTGATTAAGTCATGAATTGTCTTTGGACCTCAGTTGCTTCTCAGTAAACTGAAGGATTCAGCTCCTTCCTGTTCCTAAATATACATTTTCATATGTATAAATTATATATTCTTATTATGTATATGTTATTTCTTATCTATGGGCATATTACATATTATGTGTCATATATCTGTGTATATATAGATGTGATATTTCCTTAAAAACGTGAAAGGAGCTGTAGCAAACACATACGTCTTTACACGTGCATACATAAGAAATATATATATGTATGTGTTCATATATATGTATGAAATATGTATGCATATTATGCATAGGAAGATTGGTCTGCTATTCCACACTATCAGCTTAGGGGTTCTTGTTACCTAATTTTACCTGTTATTCTGAAAATCATAAATGCTGGCTCCTAAGAATGTTACAATGGGATTGTAAAGTATAATCAAGCACTCTATTAAGTACTATAGATGTGTAAAGGTACTATGTCGCCTTCCTTTAGAAATAAAATTACAGGAAATTGCTAGTTGACATTGATCTTGGGTAAATGGAAGATTAAAACAGAAGTTTATAAAGGGTGTCTTGTTACTTTATATTAGAGAATAAACTCCATTTCAAAAGTGAATTAAATTCAGTTTTGTTATTAGACCTTTATTCTAATGCAACTCATCTGTATTTGGATTTTATATTGGAAGACTGTTATATCTTTTGAAGCTTTCTTAGCAGGAGAAAATTCAGCATATATTGATCTCTTTGCAAAATGAACTCTCTAACCTATTAGATTATATGGAAGTTGTGTTTTCCTGAGCACATGACCATGAATAAGACACAACAAGTCACTGATACGCTGGGAAGTAGAATATTTATGAGCTCAGAATTATTTGACAAATTGAATCATTTGAGAATGATGAAACCTAAACTTTTTATTATTAGGAGGAATTTAGACACAAGTTTTCCCCTTATAAACTGTCTATTGTCTTTGTAAGTCAAGAAAGTTGCTGACCTCTGGTGCCTATGCCCATTAGCTAGAACAATTGCCCCTATCTCAAGGTCTTAATCAGTCACCTTAGACCAATATTCCTACAGATTTTGTTATTTGGGATTGTTTTAGTCAGTTCAGGCTGCTCTAACAAAATACCATAGACTGGGTGGCTTAAACAATAGAAATTTCATATTCACAATTCTGAAGATTGGGGAGTCCAAGGTCAAGGTACCGGCCAATTCAACTTCTGGTTGCCAGAGGGACACCTTCTTGCTGTATCCTCACATAGTGGAGAGAGAGAGAGGAAGCAGTTCTCTTGTGTCTCTTCTTATAAAGTCGCTAATCCACTTAGGAGGGCTCCATCCCCATGACCTAATTATGTCTCAAAGGCTCTGTCTCCAGATACCATCATATTGAGGATTAAGGTTTTAACATATGATTTTGGAGGGAACACAAGCACTCTGTCCATAGCAGGTAGCTGGCCCCTTCTTCTGGACAGACAACTCTACTGTTCCAGTTAGACTCCTATAGCTTCCTTACCCACAGCTCTCAGTTCCACTCACTGTCAGTCAAAAGTTTTCAATGCGTTTTTCGACTGAGGATCTTGTTGGTCATGATGTTAATCTTATTCATGACTTTGGCTCAAGCATGCTTGTCATCACTTTCTTTCATTAGAGTCTTGGGCAGGAAGAGCCAAATTTGAGTTTTCTACATGAAACCAGGAGCCATTAAATAACAATATATAATTGTTATATATATCATTGTTTTCATAAGTACAATACTGTACAATTTTTGGAGTTAGTAAGTAGAATTTATTAAATTTGTTTAATGTAGGATTTTACACAGTCTCTACTGTATTAAAGCATTCAGAATAAGAAATATAATAAATCAGAGACTGACAGATATCTACAAAAAAGAGATGAGCTGGAAATCCCTCAGGTCCTCCAGGCTTTTGGTATTTTTCAAAGGCTAGGTCACTGATGGCCTGTATCATATGTGTGTGTGTATAAAAAGTTTGGAAGTATAACTCCGAATGGTCAATAGTTATCTATATCTGAATTGGAGAGGAAGAATGAGAGGGGCAAGAAGAATCCATCAAATACTATGTTTGCTTTTTAATCGATATACTTTTATATTGTTGGATTTAAAAAATAAGAGCACATTTGCATACTGTATGTTTAATTTTAGAATATGTATTGAGAATATATTGCTATTTCATAGAAGGATTTTGATCAGATAAATGATCTGGGTAGATCATTTATCTAATCTATGATCTAATGATGAATGATGAATTTCCTATTTTTATTTTGATGCTTATTAATTTGTATTGAATATTTAAATAGCAGTGTTCTTTCTGAACCCTGTGCTTAAACAATTGTAATTTGGGGAATAAATTAAAACTATGTCAATATATATAATATAATTGAATGTTCATAGCAGTCATGAATATCGTGCTGGCTATTAAGATTTAGCTGAGTGCTGTGTTTAAGACATGATGTATTCATCTGATTTCCACTCAAGTCTCCATTTGTTCAAACAGTACACACTAAGAAGGTCTCTGAATCTTTAGTGTTCATGATGGAGGTGGGATGGAATTTATGCTGGTGTTTTTTGTGTTTTAATTTAAAAAAAACAAAGAAATGGGTATAAATATCATTTGTAGCAGGTGCTTTCAGTGCCTGACTTATATCCTCCAGGCCCTTACCATTTACATTAGTTATGGTTCTCCAGAGAATCAGAATATATATATATATATATATATATATATATAGAGAGAGAGAGAGAGAGAGAGAGAGAGAGAGAGAGAGAGATAATATATATTATAATATATAATACATATACTCAATATATATGTAATGTATGTCTATATTATTCATCCATACATGTGAGAGAAAGAGATTGATTTGAAGAAATTGGCTCATGCAATTATGAGGCTGCCAGATCCTATAGGACAGGCTGGAAACTCAGGATTTGGTACTTCAGCCTTGAGGCAAAATTTCTTCTTCTCCAAGGAAGCTCAGTTTTGGCTCTTAAGTCCTTCAGCTGGTGGGATGAGCCCCATCCACATTTTCAAGCGTAATCTCCTTTACTAAAGTCAACTGATTTTAGATGTTAACCACATTTACAAATTACCTTCACAGCGGCACTTAGATTAATGTATGATGAACTAATTGGATAATATAACCTAGAGAAGTTGGCAACTAAGACTAACCATCATATCTTTTCAATACTGAATGTTCAAATGTGAGTGTGTGCAAGGTTTTTCTAAGGGCTTCCTCTGACCTCTACAGCCTTCTCTGAGTATGTGGCTAGACTTATGGAGAAGTAACACTCCCAGAAACCCCTCTTCATTCTATGGCTAATGAAAGTTGGTGTTTAAATACCCCAGCTTCCTTGTATAACTCTAAGACACGTGTTCTCCCTCTGCCAGTGTTTCATGAAACCATCTCTCATTTAAATTAGCTCTACTTCAATCTCAGCAATGACTGTTTCTGGTATAAGCAAAACTAACACACCATTACTTTAATAGGTGTGAATATTTTGGAATGATTTCTTGAAACCTAGGGTAGTACACAGTTCACTAACTAGAAAATGCAGATCTGTATTAATGGCTCCTTTATTTATTTGTTTATTGGTTTTCAGTGTCAAGAACTCTTTCATGTAACAAGTGTTCAGTATCTTCAAAAGAGAGTAGCTGTATATTTTGTATCTATTAAATAAGAAAATTAAAATGCACATCAAGTTTTGAGAACATTTTGCAATAAATTCTCTTATTTGATTTTTTTCTTTCCTTATAAAATTGAGGTTTTGTTAGGTCACAGTTGTTATTTTGTTCACTACTGAATTTCCAGAGGCTAGAACAGGGACTGACACATTATAAGCATTCAATAAATATTTCTGAATGAATGAACAATGTAGATGCCCAAGAGTTCTTCTTTGTGTTTGGCTTAGCTCCAGTAATTTGTAAACATGGCTGCATGAAAATTTCTGAGAAATATTTAAAAAATAAAAATCCTAGATACCATCTCCTCAAATAGTAAATCAGGAGGCGTAGGTAGGGCCCAGGAATCTAGCTGTACCCATTCATACATCTCATACATACATACATTTATATGTGCATATGTATTACAGATTTCTGGTTTTTAATAAATAAATAACTTTATGGTTTTAAATAAATAATTTGTGGTTTGATAATCAAAGGGAATGCATTTTACATGTTTGCAAAATAGGACATTGTCAAATTTCCCTCCAAAACTCCCATACAACTCAATAATGAGAGTGTTTGTTTTAAACACTCTGACCAACACTGGGTATTAACAATTAATTTTCATTTTTACCAGTTGGATGAATATATATCTTTATTATTCTAATTTAATTTTTTTCTAATTATTTTAGAGTTAGATAACATTTTCTGGGTTTTGATCATGTATATTTCTTCATCTATGAATTTTTTGTTTAAATGCTTTGCTTATTTTTCTATTGGATTATTTGGTTTTATTTATTTTAAAGACATTCTATCTTATTAATATAAATCCTTTGTTACATGTGTTGCTAATATTTTTGTGTATGTTTTATTTTGAGGCTTCTTATGATCATTTTCAATCACACAAAAAAATTAGTGAATTAAAATTTACCTCTCCCCACCTCCTTTCTGCTATTTGTTCTTGCATTTTAAGATTTTCCTAAACCAAAGTGATAAAAATATTTGAAACTGGTGAACTAATTACTTCAACATTAATTAATTTTTTATACTCTGCCCACTAAATTTGATATAGTATCAAGTTTAACACATAACACAGGCATATATGTGTCAGTCTGTTTCTAGACTGTATAATTTTTCTTCAATCTATTCCTCTATACTCATACCAATATCATACTATTTGAATTTCTGTAGGTGTGTAATATATCCTGTTATCTGGTAAAACAAGATCTCATCATTATTCTACCTTAAAAATTTTTTCCAGTACCTCTTGCATAGTTTCTCTTCCAGAAATAGAATCACCTTATTAAGTTCTATAAAAATATCTTGTTGGAGTTTTAATAAGTCTTTAACTGAAATTTTAGTTTGATGTGGGGGAAATTAATATATTTACACTATTAGGTCTTCCCTTCCAGGAACATAGCATATCTTTGAATTAATTCAGATATTCTTTTATGGCTTACATGGCTGAAACTTGAAGAGGTAGTGACAATTGAATCCAATTTGGTTTTTGATTTATTGGAATAAAGCGTGTTTACATCTTCAGCCTGCTATTTGCCAACTGCTGGCAAAAAAAAACCCCCAAAACAGTAACATTTATATCCCATCATGTAGAAAAAAATCATAAGCAAAGTAAAAAATAAAAGTTGTTTCTTTTAAATGCAGTTTTCAAAGACTCCACACTATAAGTCACTAAAAAGTTTTTTGTCTTATGTTTTTATGGCATGAGGCATAGTTAAATTTTAATCTACATTTTAATACTCATTAGTTCTCCAAACAAAAACAATATATATCATTTTTGAATTTATTTGTTGACAATTCATGCTTTTCATTACATAATTAATTCAAAGTAAAGGAAACAGTATGCATCACTTGTTAAATGGGAAAAGTAAGAATTTGTCTTTATATAGCATGAATACTATTAAAGATTATATTAGCATCTTTATAGTATGATATTTAATAATATATGAATTCCTAGGCACTTATATCCTAAATCACTTATCACACCCACGGAAAATGATACAAAATAATGAGAGGAGGCTCAGGAGGTGATAGGTGATAGGAATGGGTGTTTTGAAAGATATGGAAGATTGGATGTGTTTCTAGAATTTTCTTCCTGTTTTCTAATTTGGAGTTTAGTGCTCAGGGCACATTGTTTCTTCTTCTGCCTCCCTAGCTTTTCATTCAAGGTCTCCATCCAATCCATGCCCAGAATGCTAAGAAACTGGAGAATGGGCTGGACAGACATTAAGGAACTTGACAATCATATAAGTGTTTTTCACTGAGTGAAGGTTACTATTTTTCCTTCAGAGCCTAAGCTATCAGGCTAAACATAATAACTTTGGCTACTTTGCATTCCTATCTAGTGACTTAATTTGAGTAACAGTATTAATATTTTATCAGGAAGTCAGCATTTTCTTTTAAATATGTACTTTTAAACTTTATTGTACCCACACATGGAATTTATGATATCTTGAGGATCAGATATTTTCTATTGGAATGGTGTTCCCAATCTTTCACAAAAGTCAATTGGTGAATGGAATTCAAAATATCCCTAGAACTTTCTTCTAGGGATACCAAGTGTCACTGTCACTGTTTGGAGAGCTCAAAAACTGCTCCTCAGATACAGCTTTCTGTAAGCCCAACTGTCATCAAGGAACCTTCCCCATTATTTGCATTAGGTCATGAAGAAGTCTTGCCTTGAGTCCTCTGAGTTTCCAACAGAAATTTCAGGATGGAACTTTAAAATTTTTATTTTATATTTCACAAGAATTTCAGTTCTTTTTCAAAGAAAAGTCAGAGAAAGCCTATGGGAGGGTGAGCTGAACATAATTTTGTATATTAACTATTTTCTCCCAATATTTTTTTCTTCTTCCACATGTTCAAGCTCTGTTCTTTAAAGCCCAGGAAGAAGAATGTGGCAAGTCAGAAAAAGTAGCAACCTGCAAGACTTCCAGTGTTTTTGCATCCAAAAGACAAAGAGCATTAAAAAACAAAACAAAAAATAAAAACAAGGATGGGGTAAGATGGAATAAGATGGAGTGTTTCTAAAAAGCAAGAGAGAAGGAGATTGCTAACCTCAGTCCAGAAAATCATTTCCTGAGGCTGTGGGGAGGGGAGGGGTATGTGCGTCCCAAGGTAGTACCTTGGCACTACCCTGAGAAAGTGGCATATGGTTGGAAGTACTCAGTTGCTATCTTAGGCCTAGGCTCCCAATCTTTACAAATGCTTGAGCCTCAAAAGCAGTAGGGAAATGTCTCAATAATTGACCTGAAAGGACCACATAAGCAAGGCTCATATGCATTTCATCCATAACCATTGTGGCCAGTGGCTGAAGACTGCAGTGAACCATCCAATGCTTGTCACTGGAATTGACCCTAGAATCTTGGCATTAACCTGGGGAAAACCCCAACAATAGCTAAGGTTACTCCCATTAAAAAAGGGAGAGAATTAAAGGAAATAAGTTGGTATTTTTCTACACATATTCCTCTGCAAGTTCTCCTGAATCTGGTAAACTCTTCCTCATTGGTGATTACTGTACTTTTTCTCACACAAGTCTAAAATTCTGAATATTTTTCCCCACAAACTGACCTCTTTTTCCAGCTTTTACAATGTTTGTGTATGTGTTTATATCAGAGAGAGTTAAAGATGACCTTTACCCCCAGGCAGTGCGTAATGGGGAGCAGGGCAATAACAATCTGTCTCTTGGGGTACCAGTAAGGGAAATCATTTTGAACTACTTTACATAATAAGGGAAAATTCTTTATAAGCATAAAGTGGTATTTTGGGAATTTTAGGGCATAAATGTAGATGGACCTTGAAATGGGACTGAAAACAGGAAATGGGCAGGTATTAGAAACTCTCTCTGCTTTCTTCTTTTGAATGTCTACCCTTCTCCTCTCCTTCTCCATCTCCTCCCTTCCCTCTCTTCCTTCCCTTTCCCCTCCTCCATCCCCCCTCTTTCTCCTCCTCCTCCCCTTCCCCCTCTTTCCCCTCCACTTCCTCCTGTTTTTCCCTCTCTCCCTCCTCCTCATTTCTTCTTCTTCCTCTTCTTCTTCTCCCTCTTCTTCTCCTCCCCCTCCTCCTCCTCCCCCCTCTCCTCCTCCTCCTCCTTCTTCTTCTCTTCCTTCTTCTTCTCTTTCTGCTTTTGCATCTCCATTGCAGAATCTTGCATCGTAGCTCCTCCTCATTCTGCAGCTGACTAAAGGAATCTAAGCTCTAAATTTTGAAGACGTAAAATCTGATGAGACAGGAGGCCTTTCTCACTCTAGCACTTAAGAGTGTTCATGTATTTCTTCTCATTTTAATCTTGAGTTCTTCATGCAAACAGACCACTAACCATCCAGATCCTCATCCTTCTTGCTATGGCTAAAACTGCCTGATTTGGCTGCATGTATTCATCTAAGGCTCCCTGTTTGAGTACTGAGTATTACATTTAAGTAAAACCTTTGTAGCAGAACATATACCTATGTGAAACACATAAAAGATCACATGAAAGAAACATGGAAAGCAATCAAGTTTATTGATTATGCCCATAGAATACAACCTTTTATTTCCCTTACTTTTCCAAATTTTATTCTATATGGTACTTAATGGCATGCCTAACTTTCTTTTTTCTTCTTCAAAACTAACCCCAAACGTATCTCTACTGGTTTCTTTCTTAAAAACTATGCTTTTCTCCTTGCAATTGCACTTTTCAAAAGTCCTGCCATGTATTATTCCAACATAGCTATGTAATGATGTTTGATGTGAATTTCTGTTCACCTTGCCCCTCTACCTCCCTGGCATTCTTCACAATGCACAGGAGGCTGAGCCTATTTGCTAAATCTCATTCCTTTACCTCAAATTTCACCTCCTTAACAATTTGAAATGGATCCTGAGTTTGCCACTTCCTACTGATTTGCATTTTTCTTGGTTGTGTGCTGTTGAACAGCTGCTGCTTTCTCCCCAGAAGGGGGTGGGGGGCTGGTTTCTATGGAGATGGTGATGACTCTGCTCAGATGTGGACCTCTCCAATATTCCTACTGCATTTGTAATTTCTAACACCTACTCCATGTGGAGCTCCTAAGTAGTTTCATTTCCTTTTGGCAATAAACTCCTTAGAATTCTGACGCTAGAACTCTTTAATTGGCCCTGGTTTGTGGCCACCAATTTATTTAATTGACATAAAGATGTATTTATTTGTCATTGAATCTTTACATGGTTATGTGCTACATAAAGCAATTGAAACAGGCACAATGTCTATTGTAAATAGACATAGTGCATAAGCCATAGTGGGCATAAAAATGCGTATTTATTGATTTGTGGCAATATAAAGGAAACTTTTAATCCCTTTATATTGCTGCAGAAAAAAGAGACTAAATTAGAATCAGTTTGGGAGCACTGTTAGCAAATTCATTGCTTACATTCTGTTTCAGTCATATTGTAAGTCTTACAAAATGCTGAGTTTAGAGTGATTTTGCCTAACTCCTTCATGAAAAATAATTCAATCGTTTAGGCAAGGCAGTTGGAATTATAGGAAAAGCCTGAATAGGAAAGAAGGCAATATTTGCTGAAACATTGTTTGTTCAAAGAGTGAAAATATGTAGAAGTAAAGAAGAAATAAAATTAAGACCTATATTATAATCATTTATTTATTCATTCCTTTATTCATTCAACACATGTTTATTGAGGTCCTATTATGTACCAGATGCTGCTAGGCACTACAAATAAAGATGTGAGCAAAATATGACCTCTTTTCTGTGGAACTTAGAGTTTAATGGAGGATACAAATATTAAAATTATAAAAACTCATAAGTGTAATAAAAAGCAGTAATCATATCTCTGAAAGAAAAGTGCTGAGTGATATGAAAGCTTTAACCAGAAGGCAGAATCTAGACTGAGGTGTGTGTGACCAAAAGAAATCTAAAAGCTGAGCTGGAGCTAACTGGACAGGGCTCAGAGTGGGATTTTAAGCAGAGTTAACATTCCAAGCAGAGCTTACAATTGTTAATACTTGGTGTTCACGTAGGCTATTTTTGAAGCACACATCAAGTCCTTTACCATGAGCCAGGCTCCATCATTACCTCCACATATGAAGAAATGGAATATAAAGAAGTTAAATACAAGGTGAGAGAGAGGTGAGGCCAAGATTAAAACCCAGGCAGTCTGAAAATAGAGTGCACATACCTAATAACTACTCTGTACTCTCTTATGTGGTCAGGAAAGACAATTACAGATATTTTTGTTCTAACAATCTAGTGATTTATGTGACTATAGATATGAGATCTGGACCCAACCAAAAGTTTTATAATATTTGTTATTTGCTATATAGGCATAAAATTAGTTGACTCTATTTATGCCAGTTGGCAGTGTACATATTAAATTTATCCTGGAACTGTAGAGGGATGTGAGGGGCTGTCACTTGTAGACTGTGCAAAGTGTTGATCTCACATCATTATTTCCAGATGTCTGAAGTTTGCTCTCTTTCTGCCCTTTCTTGACAATTGATATAAGTAGAGTAATATATTTTAGCAATGGCCAATTTTATTTTTTGTCACTAGGAAAAATTTTTTAAGTTATAAAAAGCCAAAAAATACTAATGATTGTTCCCCCCCCCCACCCCGCCCCTGCCCTAGGAGCCAGAGCAGGAATGGTAGAATGGGATGTTGTGGTTTAAATTTGGGCTCAGGGCAAATATGTGATCCAGGTTGAGTGGAGGGAAACCCCAGTTTGATAATGATTATGTTTACACCATGTGTATGGATGAGGTCACAAGATGGAAATACACTTTGGTTGTAAAAAGATAAAGTTACCGGTAATTATTCTTAAAAATTCAATAGAAATAAGATATCTAAATGCAATATCTTGAATATAATATGGTTATTACCTATGACATACCAACTGAGTGTATCAAAAAAAAATAAAGACAGAAGTTGGGTTTATTTAGGCACATGGAGGTAGAATAATATCTACATAGATTTCATTCAGGAGAGTTAGTTTGGGAAACTCAAGTCCTCCCAACGTTCTTCTGCTCCCACAGTCGATGTTTTAGGGCATTATGTCCTAAGTGTCTGGATGTTTGCCTGCTCCCTAGTCATTTGACCCAGGAATAGACATAGCCTAATGTTGTTATTCCTCTCTTTTGGATACACTAATAGTTTAATTTTATTTTAAATTGATTGTTAATGCCCAGACTTTAAGTGAATTTTTTAAATCTGGAAAATAAATACAAGTCTGCATTGTAGCAGTGAAGTGTTCCCCTTCATAACACTGATGTGTCAGAAGACTGTTAAGAAATCTGATCATTTAATGTTTGTAAAATGCTTTAAGAACATTAACTTCAGGGTTCAGACCAAAAATAACAAATAGTGACACATATTTTTAAACACATTATCTCCTTTAGTATATATGGCACAAATATATAATTTGATATGCTTTTATATAAAAAATATTGAAAAATAATTAAAATTGACATTTGGTAAACTACTGACAGATTTTCTTATATTTTGTACAATATAGAACTCTTCTACATTATAAAAAATTTTAAACCCAATTTGAACCTCACAGTAACACTGTGAAAAAGCAAGATTGGTAATTTTAATTTAATGATCAGTGAGGAATTAAAGTTTGAAAAGGAGAATGAGTTTTGCAAAGGATGCAGCTACAAAATTGGAGATCTCAGTGCTTGTTCTACTCTACCATAAAACAAAAGAGTTACATATATTTTGGAAATTTTTGTGTTGTATTAATTCTTTACAAGGATCAACTTGACTACCATCAAGAATAATCTAGAAATAAGCCATCAAATTTCCAGATAAATCTCCAAGTCAGAGAGAACCATGCCTTTTGGATAACAAATAAGTCACTTCCAAACTAACTACTTATATAACTTTGGTGGAGCTCTCTTTTACTGGTTGTAAGTGTTAGAAATACAATTCAAACTAACTTAAGCAGAAAGAGAATTGGTTGATTCCCATACCTGCTTATTCCAAAGATAGCATTGCCTTCAGTCTTATTTGAATCCATGGGTTCAAAAGGTATTTTTAAGACTTTCTGATCCCCTCCACTTGGTTCAGGCTTCCTCTGTATTTGGCTATATTCTCAAGCTAGTTGTGCTTGTATGACAGTCAAGGTAACTACTGGCAGATCTAAGGCTTTCATATATTTTCAGCTTGACATTCCAGAAGAAAGCAGCACTTCTGGGGAAGACATTGGACATTTGGATGATGTGATTATGGTGAACTAATCACTGTTGTGAGGGCGATAGAGAGCTCCAAATGGGCAGTCTTGGGACATGTGACAATCCCAGGAGCAAGATTTTGTGAAGTCATCTCCTCAGGGTCTGAATGGGATTACTAAAGATTACCTCAACCAAAGATGCTCTACTTTTATCTGTTTTACTTGTTGAAATCCTTTGGATTTTGTTTGAAGAAAGGGTTCTATGGCTTCAAAAATTTGTCAACTACTGCTTTAGCAGAATGTTGCTTGAAACTAGTAGGATTTAATTCTTCTTATTTGATATAATAGAAGATATTTAGGATATGGAATTGGGAGACCTGGGTTTGATTTTTGGCTTTTCCATTTATTAACCATGTGCCTTTGTGCAGAAAACCTGAGTCCATATGAAAAGTTTTGCAAAGGTCTGTTGCTGCTCTTTTAGTTGTTGTTTGTTTTGTTAATTTAAGCTGCATATCAGTCCAAGTTCTTAAATAGATAGAAATAGATGACACAGTCAAAAGGAGTAACTGGAGATAATTTTATTAATAGAGTATTTACAAAGTTATGGGCAGGGTTAAGGGAACCAACAAGGGAGAAACACCCTAGAGCTAGCAAATATAGGAAAGCATTACTTCTCCCAAAACTGAAAGAGTGGAGAGAAGGAAGTGTTGCCACCACACAATGAGAACTAGAGCTATTGGAAGGGCTGCCAGACAGAACCTGTGTCTTTAAGTACAGAAACATAACCACTAGCAAACCACAGCTCAGCAAGGAGAGCTGAAAGGATAAAGACCCTAACATCTCTGTTTTCTTTCACTCCTTTCCTGATGGCGATTCACATTGGCCAAAATCAACTGGAATCTAGAGGGCAAGGGACCCTGATGAGGCATTACTTAGGGGTCAGCCTCCTGGGTCAGAGAACTAGGTAGGGGAGGGTGGAGATAGGGTCTGAAGGGAGAAATGAAGAATATCTGGTACAGCTTCCCTTTCACCTTAATTGGTATATTTTATTTAAGAACATCAAATGCTTCAGTGTTTCATTTAGTTTCTAGATAATTAGAATTTAGTGATTG
Organism: Phocoena phocoena; assembly: GCF_963924675.1. NCBI lineage: Eukaryota > Metazoa > Chordata > Mammalia > Artiodactyla > Phocoenidae > Phocoena > Phocoena phocoena. The sequence continues at coordinate 89,579,192 of NC_089223.1, read as the reverse complement.
TAAAAAACATTTAAATATGAGTTCAACAAGAAATGTCATTTACTTTAAAACTTGTCCTATTTTATGATCTATATATGTGGTCTTAAAGAGTATTCTAAACATTCTTCAATGTCCTATGAAATTCCATCTTGGGTGGTTAGGACCATCACTCATTGTGCTTGTGAAAGCAATGCAGGGTAAGCTGTGTAATTTTCTATAGCGATATTTTCAGTTGCACTTTAAATTGAGGATTTCAAATAAGGATTTAATTTAGATTTAATGAGGGAGTTATTATATGTTAATTAAATATAAACTGATTATTGTGAATATCTATTGGCGCATAACAACCTCTTTTGTTAAGATGAATATCTCTTAAACAATCAAAGCTTCGTAGATATGCTACTGATAATTACTTTTAAACTAACATTCAATAGAAAGAATACATATAGTAATTACTTTTAAACTAACATTCAATAGAAAGAATACATATAAAGGCACTGCATTGAGTGTAATGTTGTTATTACCTATTAAACATCAGTGGATTATTGAGAATACAGTTATTGAGTTTCAACTCATAGATCTTAAGAAACTGCTAGTTGTGCCTAAATAAAACTCCATAAGTCAGCTAGTATTTAATTAGCAGAAGTATTTATAGCATGGCATTTACATTAGCATATTTATAATCAAATAAATAATATAATAATGCTTTTATTAAATCTAAATTAAGTCCTTGCCAGAGGCATTTAAAGAGGAGTGAAACTACATTGGCTATATGGTCTTTAATATTTATTACATGATTTTTAAACTTTACTAATATATTAAACAAAACCTTAATGTATGATTCATTATCTAGGGACATTATGAAGTTGCACATACTCTATTTGGGATGAAAAAATATTTAGGTTAAACTGGATAAGATAATTCTCTAAACCTTTTATTTTGGTCCATTACAACTAGGCACAAATATGGGATACAGACAAAATATGTCATCATAGTTGGCTATGTTTATTGTTGCTAAAGAAATTTAACCAATATGAGCAGTTGGCCGGGTTGGCATTGTGACATGTGAGGTGTCCATAAAAGTTTCTGTTAGCAAGAGTCTGGATGCCAAGTTGCACCCACAAGAAAGAAAGCCCTGAGCAGGTCCTGCATATGTACAGTTTGTTGAATGTGCACAAAAATAACACTGCTATCACTCCACAGATGAATCGGTAGTTGTCTTGCACAGTTAAAAATGGAGCATAATTTCCTCTCAGGAGTGAGGAATATATTCCAAACAAATTTTATTTCAATATTGAAATGTCATAATTAAGTTTCTGTTTCACCCAAAGAAGGCAAAGATGCATGGAGAGCGTTAGAGTCAGACTCATCTCTTCTGAGGAGTCTGGTTAGCTTTTCCATCATCCTTGCTCCAGGTGGAGGGCTTGTTTCAGGGAACTTGTTCATTTCACTTCCTCCTGGAAAAAAAATTTGACTCTGAACACATTTATTTCAACACAACTAGGAAATAATTCTGTGAGGACGCTAACAATGTGATATTGATTTGTGGAGATGTGTTTATATTGGCCAAAGAAATCAAGGAAATGCTACAAATAAGTGGGTCCAAAGTATGGATGAAGAACTCCACACTGTATTGGGTGCTGGTGAAACTCACACCTGCCCATGCTCCTTATCCTTAGGTTGTTGTGAAGTGAAGGAGACATGGATGAAGATGGTAATGATGCTGAAGGTAATAAAGAGGAAGAAGAAGAAGGAGGGGAGGGAGACTTGGAGGAGGGGGAGAGAGAGGAGGAAGAGGGGGAGGAGAAGAGGGGAGGAGGAGAAAAATGAAAAAGACTGTGATGAAGAAGGCAATAGTGGTTTACATTTATTACACTCATGGGGTGCTAGGCACACTTTCTGCCTGCTAGGCAGCATTCTAATTGTCTTCATGTGAACTATCTTATTCAACAACTCGGTCTCCACTCATAGGATATTAAGGATATCTCTTTCTTCCTCTCAGTAATGCCTTCCTCCAAGACCAATGGCCATCAGATGATCTTTTGAAAATCACCATGCCTTTCCCAATTTTGTGTCCAAGTAACTTTACAAGGACAAGGTACAGAGAGAGACAGGAGGATGGATGAGGAAAAGCCCTGGTCTGGAAACCTGCTCTCTTGATTTCTACTCTCACTGCTGCAGCTAACTAGCTATATAACTTACCAGATTCTCCATATATGAAGCACCAGGGTTTAGATCATAGGATTTCAAAATCTCTTCAAATGCAGGGCTTTCATCCTTGTGGACATTAGGGGTTCAGTTGACCACACCTGTTGCTAGAATATAAAAAACCTTTAGAAATGTTAGTCAAACCATGTGTTTTTATTGCTCTGGTGAAAGCTAGTTATATATAGTCTTATTTTTCAGTAACATTAAAACAGTCTTTATGCATGTCCTGAAAGGAGAAATAAGGATGATTATTATTGAATCTGTACACTGTCTCAGAAGGGTTTAGTTACTTTCTACTCCATGTATACCAAAGGGAAAACTATTAGGATAAGGAAAGCTCAGCATTTTGAAGGAGGCTGAAATGTAGCAATTATGCTATTTTACTTTTATATACCATATTTCTCTCCACGATCTACTGATAGAATCTTTCAAACTTTAGCTCCTGCAGAAATAAGAATTTTGATTCTTTGGTTCAGCATTATAGATATGAGGTTTTCCACTTTGTCTCTGCTAACGATTTGCTGAAACAGGGTTCTTTAAGAAGGTAGGTGACCAAGAGTGTTTTTCTAGGTAGTTAAGTCAATTGAATCAAGTTCCCAATGTCAGGATTGGCTTCTTTACGTACAGAGGCAAGAAAACTCAGTGAACAGAAAGCCACGAGATTCTCACTACCCAAAAGCTCGATGTTTCAATTCCAGACTACATGGCTAAGGGGATTTAGGGAGGAAAGAGACAGCTTAGATGGAGTCTTATTGGGAAACAGAGAAAGCAGCCTGGAATCAGTTCCTACCTTGAAATTCGGCTTTTGCATTTTTATTTCTTTCCATATCTTTGTTAGATAACTTCTTTAAGGGAGTCTCAGTATCACTGTACTTTGAATTATAGTTTTATTTAGTGGTACATGAATAGCACTATCAGTTTAGATGTCTTATTCCGAAGTCAGATTAGGGGTTTAAATATATATCAGTTACATTGGTATGTCTCTTTGGCTGCTTTTCTTTCTGGTACTGATTAGTTATGGTTCTTCAAAATTACAAATCATTGGTGGGGTTGATTTTGCCATTTATATCCCATTCTATATCATGGTAGTTTCTCTAAGTTTAAGATGATCTTTGCCAGAACTCTTGAACAAGGAAATCCAAGCTATCATTTAATTTTAAACCACATATGCTGATATAATGTTTCATTAGCCACTATTTCAGTTATAAAATGTATGTAAAATTAACCTGCTGTTTAAAAAAAAAATTGCTCAGCTTGGGTCTGTTTGTACCGATCCTGGTTTAAACCCACATGTAATTTTAGCATATGTTACCCTGTAGTTTGAGTATTTGTTTTTGTGGATTTCATGGAATCTGTTGGAATCATCTTGGAAACTGAACATAAAAATAGATGTAAAAACCACCCTCTCATCTAATTCCCAAAGAAAACAGGCACTGCGTTTTATTAGAGGTCAGTCAACAACTACATACTCATTTTAAGTGCAAAGCTCCTCTTGATCTCAACAACTTATATTGCTTGTATCTCAAATATGTGATATTAAATGACTTGATCAAACAGCTTGCCTGGCAAAAAGCAGATAAACCTCTCTTTAAGTGGTAAAGATGAACCTACTTTGAAAACACATTTATGCGGGGGAAGGGGAAGTTGGGATGAAGTGAGAAAGTAGCATTGACATATATACACTACCAAATGTAAAATGGTTGGTTAGTGGGAAGCTGCTGCATAGCACAGGGAGATCAGCTCAGTGCTTTGTGACCAGTTAGAGTGGTGGGATAGATAGAGAGGGTGGGGATATGGGGATATATGTATACATATAGCTAATTCACTTTGTTGTACAGCAGAAACTAACACAACATTGTAAAGCAATTATACTCCAATAAAGATAATAAAAAAAAAGAAATCAACTAATAGGATCAAGATTATTCCAATGTAGCTTGAGTATAGGAAAAAGATAAAAAGAGACTTGAGGAGGAGAGACAAGAAAGCTCTTGGACTGATTGAGAAGAAAATTAAAACACCTAAACTAAAGCACAATGTTGTGTTACATGACTTTGTTATAAAGGTCTTTTCTTAAAACTATAGCATCCAGATTTCCATATTTTTCGTAAGATGCTCTTTCTAGGATGTGTGTTTTACCACAGTGTTTTGTTTTGTTTTGTTTTTAACATCTTTATTGGAGTATAATTGCTTTACAATTGTGTGTTAGTTTCTGCTTTATAACGAAGTGCATCAGCTTTACATATACATATATCCCCATATCTCCTCCCTCTTGCATCTCCCTCCCATCCTCCATATCCCACCCCTTGAGGTGGTCACAAAGCACTGAGCTAATCTCCCTGTGATGTGCGGCTGCTTCCCACTAGCTATCTATTTTACATTTGGTAGTGTAAATATGTCCATGCCACTCTCTCACTTTGCCCCATCTTACCCTTCCCCCTCCCTGTGTCCTCAAGTCCATTCTCTATGTCTGAGTGTTTATTCCTGTCCTGCCCCTAGGTTCTTCAAAACAGTTTTTTTTGTTTGTTTGTTTTTTTAGATTCCATATATATGTGTTAGCATAGAGTATTTGTTTTTCTCTTTCTGACTTACTTCACTCTGTATGACACATTCTAGGTCCATCCACCTCTCTACAAATAACTCAATTTCATTTCTTTTTATGGCTGAGAAATATTCCATTGTATATATGTGCCACATCTTCTTTATCCATTCATCTGTCTATGGATACTTAGGTTGCTTCCATGTCCTGGCTATTGTAAATAGAGCTGCAATGAACATTGCGATGCATGACCCTTTTTGAATTATGGTTTACTCAGGGTATATGCCCAGTAGTGGGATTGCTGGGTCGTATGGTAGTTCTATTTTTAGTATTTTAAGAAACCTCCATACTGTTCTCCAAAGTGGCTGTATCAATTTACATTCCCACCAACAGTGCAAGAGGGTTCCCTTTTCTCCAAACCCTCTCCAGCATTTATTGTTTCTAGATTTTTTGATGATGGCCATTCTGACTGGTGTGAGGTGATACCTCATTGTAGTTTTAATTTGCATTTTTCTAATGATTAGTGATGTTGAGCATCCTTTCATTGTGTTTGTTGGCAATCTGTATATCTTCTTTGGAGAAATGTCTATTTAGGTCTTCTGCCCATTTTTGGATTGGGTTGTTTGTTTTTTTGATATTGAGCTGAATGAGCTGCTTGTAAATTTTGGAGATTATTCCTTTGTCAGTTGCTTCATTTACAAATATTTTCTCCCATTCTGAGGGTTGTCTTTTCATCTTGTTTATGGTTTCCTTTGCCATGCAAAAGCTTTTAAGATTCATTAGGTCCCCTTTGTTTATTTTTGTTTTTATTTCCATTTCTCTAGGAGGTGGGTCCAAAGGGATCTTTCTGTGATTTATGTCATAGAGTATTCTGCCTATGTTTTCCTCTAAGAGTTTGATAGTGTCTGGCCTTACATTTAGGTCTTTAATCCATTTTGAGTTTATTTTTGTGTATGGCATTAGGGAGTGTTTTAATTTCATTCTTTTACATGTAGCTGTCCAGTTTTCCCAACACCACTTATTGAAGAGGCTGTCTTTTCTCCATTGTATATTTTTGCCTCCTTTATCAAAGATAAGGTGACCATATGTGCGTGGGTTTATCTCTGGACTTTCTATCCTGTTCCATTGATCTGTATTTCTTTTTTTTTGCCACAACCATGCTGTCTTGGTTACTGTAGCTTTGTAGTATAGTCTGAAGTCCAGGAGCCTGAGTCTTCTAGCTCCATTTTTCTTTCTCAAGATTCCTTTGGCTATTCGGGGTCTTTTGCGTTTCCATACATATTGTGAATTTTTTTTGTTCTAGTTCTGTGAAAAATGCCATTTGTAGTTTGATAGGGATTGCATTGAATCTGTAGATTGTTTTTAGTAGTGTAGTCATTTTGACAATATTGATTCTTCCATTTGAAGAACATGGTATATCTCTCCATCTGTTGATATCATCTTTAATTTCTTTCATCAGTGTCTTAGAGTTTTCTGCATAAAGGTCTTTTGTCTCTTAGGTAGGTTTATTCCTAGGTACTTTATTCTTTTTGTTGCTGTGATAAATGGGATTGTTTCCTTAATTTCCCTTTCAGAGTTTTCATTATTAGTGTATAGGACTGCAAGAGATTTCTGTGCATAAATTTTGTATCCTGATACTTTACTGAATTCATTGATTGGCTCTAGTAGTTTTCTGGTAGCATCTTTAGGATTCTCTATGTATAGTATCATGTCATCTGCAAACAGTGACAGCTTTGCTTCTTCTTCTCTGATTTGGATTCCGTTTATTTCTTTATCTTCTCTGACTGCTGTTGCTAAAACTTCCAAAACTATGTTGAATAATATTGGTGAGAGTTGACAGCCTTGTCTTGCTCCTGATCTTAGAGGAAATGGTTTCAGTTTTTCACTGTTGAGAATGATGTTGGCTGTGGGTTTGTCATATGTGGCCTTTATTATGTTGAGGTAAGTTCCCTCTATGCCTACTTTCTGGAGGGTTTTTTTTTCTTATCATAAATGGGTGTTGAATTTTGTGGAGGGTTTTTATCATAAATGGGTGTTGAATTTTGTTGAAACAATTTTCTGCATCTATTGAGATGATCATATGGTTTTTCTCCTTCAGTTTGTTAATATGGTTTATCACATTGATTGATTTATGTATATTGTAGAATCCTTGCATTCCTGGGATAAACCCCACTTGATCATGGTGTATGATCCTTTTAATGCTGTTGGATTCTGTTTGCTAGTATTTTCTTGAGGATTTTTGCATCTATATACATCAGTGATATTGGCCTGTAGTTTTATTTCTTTGTGACGTCTTTGTCTGGTTTGGTATTAGGGTGATAGGGGCCTCATAGGAGGAGTTTGGGAGTGTTCCTCCCTCTGCTACATTTTGGAAGAGTTTGAGAAGGATAGGTGTTAGCTCTTCTCTAAGTGTTTAATAGAATTTGCCTGTGAAGCCTTCTGGTCCTGGACTTTTGTTTGTTGGAACATTTTTAATCACAGTCTCAATATCAGTGTTTGTGACTGGTCTTTTATATTTTCTATTTCTTCCTGGTTCAGTCTCAGAAGGTTGTGCTTTTCTAAGAATTTTCCCATTTCTTCCAGGTTGTCCATTTTATTGAAATATACTTGCTTGTAGTAATCTCTCATGATCCTTTGTATCTCTGCAGTGCCAGATGTTACTTCTCCTGTTTAATTTCTAATTCTATTGATTTGAGTCTCTCCCATTTTTTTTTGATGAGTCTGGCTAATAGCTTATCAATTTTGTTTATCTTGTCAAAGAACCAGCTTTTAGCTTTATTGATCTTTGCTATCATTTCCTTCATTTTTTTTCCATTAATTTTGATCTGAACTTTATGATTTCTTTCCTTCTGCTAACTTTGGGTTTTTCTTGTTCTTCTTTCTCTAATTGCTTTAGGTCTAAAATTAGGCTGTTTATTTCAGATGTTTCTTGTTTCTTGAGGTAGGAGTGTATTGCTCTAAACTTCCCTCTTAGAACTGCTTTTGCTGCATCCCATAGGTTTTGGTTTGTCGTGTTTTCATTGTCATTTGTTTCTAGGTATTTTTTTATTTTATCTTTGATTTCTTTAGCGATCTCATGGTTATTTAGTAGCGTGTTGTTTAGTCTCCATGTGTTTTTATTTTCTACAGATTTTTTTCTGTAATTGACATCTAGTCTCATTACTTTGTGGTTGGAAAATATACTTGATACAATTCAATTTTCTTAAATTTACCAAGGCTTGATTTGTTACCCAAGATATGATCTATTGAGAATGTTCCATGAGCACTTGAGAAGAAAGTGTATTCTGTTGTTTTTAGATGGAATGTCCTATAAATATCAATTAAGTCCACCTTGTTTAATGCATCATTTAAAGCTTGTATTTCCTTATTTATTTTCATTTTGGATGATCTGTCCATTGGTGAAAATGGGGTGTTAAAGTCCCCTACTATGAATGTGTTACTGTCGATTTCCTCTTTTATGGCTGTTAGCATTTGCCTTATGTATTGAAGTGCTCCAATATTGGGTGCATAAATATTTACAATTGTTATATCTTCTTCTTGGATTGATCCTTTGATCATTATGTAGTGTTCTTCTTTGTTTCTTGTAATAGTGTTTATTTTAAAGTCTATTTTGTCTGATATGAGAATTGCTACTCCAGCTTTCTTTTGATTTCCATTTGCATGGGCAATCTTTTTCCATCCCCTCACTTTTGGTCTGTATGTGTCCCTAGGTCTGAAGTGGGTCTCTTGTAGACTACATATATATGAGTCTTGTTTTTGTATCCATTCCTCCAGTCTATGTCTTTTGGTTGGAGCATTTAATCCATTTACATTTAAAGTAGTTTTCCATATGTATGTTCCTATTACCATTTTCTTAATTGTTTTGAGTTTGTTATTGTAGGTCTTTTCCTTCCCTTGTGTTTCCTGCCTAGAGAAGTTCCTTTACATTTGTTGTAAAGCTGGTCTGATGGTGCTGAATTCTTTTACCTTTTGCTTGTCTGTAAAGTTTTGATTTCTCTGTTGAATCTGAATGAAATCCTTGCTGGGTAGAGTAATCTTGGTTGTAGGTATTTCCCTTTCATCACTTTAAATATGTCCTACCACTCCTTTCTGGCTTGCAGAGTTTCCACTGAAAGATCAGCTGTTGACTTTATGGGGATTCCCTTGTATGTTATTTGTTGTTTTTCCCTTGCTGCTTTTAATATTTTTTCTCTGTGTTTAATTTTGATAGTTTGATTAATCTGTGTCTTGGCATTTTTCTCCTTTGATTTATCCCATATGGGACTCTCTGCACTTCCTGGACTTGATTGACTATTTCCTTTCTTATATTAAGGAAGTTTTCAAATATAATCTCTTCAAATATTTTCTCAGTCCCTTTCTTTTTCTCTTTTTCTTCTGAGACCCCTATAATTCATATGTTGGTGCATTTAATGTTGTCCCAGAGGTCTCTGAGACTGTCCTCAATTCTTTTCATTTTTTTTCTTTATTCTGCTCTGCAGTAGTTATTTCCACTATTTTATCTTCCAGGTCACTTATCCGTTCTTCTGCCTCAGTTATTCTGCAATTGATTCCTTCTAGAGAATTTTAAATTTCTTTTATTGTGTTGTTCATCATTGTTTGTTTGCTCTTTAGTTCTTTTAGGTCCTTGTTAAACGGTTCTTGTATTTTCTCAATTTTATTTCCAAGATTTTGGATCATCTTTACTATCATTACTCTGAATTCTTTTTCACGTAGACTGCCTGTTTCTTATTCATTTGTTTGGTCTGATGGGTTTTTTTTTTTTAATTTGCTGTACACGGGCCTCTCACTGTTGTGGCCTCTCCCATTGCGGAGCAACAGGCTCCGGATGCGCAGGCTCAGCGGCCAAGGCTCACGGGTGCAGCCGCTCCACGGCATGTGGTATCCTCCTGGACCAGGGCACATACCCGCGTCCCCTGCATTATCAGGCAGACTCTCAACCACTGTGCCACCAGGGAAGCCCGGTCTGATGGGTTTTTACTTTGCTCCTGAATCTTCTGTGTGTTTCTCTCTCTTTTCATTTTGCTTAACTTACTGTGTTTGGGGACTCCTTTTCTCAGGCTGCAGGTTTTTAGTTCCCATTGTTTTTGGTATCTGCTCCCAGTGGCTAAGGTTGGTTCAGTGGGTTGTCTAGGCTTCCTGGTGGAGGGGACTGGTGCCTGTGTTCTGGTGGATGAGGCTGGATCTTGTCTTTCTGGTAGTCAGGACTGCATCTGGTGGTGTGTCTTGGGGTGTCTGAGACCTTATTAGGATTTTAGGCAGCCTGTCTGTCAGTGGGTGGTGTTGTGTTCCTGTGTTGCTAGTTGTTTGGCATAGGATGTCTAGCACTGTACTTTGCTGGTCGTTGAGGGTAGCTAGGTCTTCACATTGAGATGGAGATCTCTTGGAGAGTTTTTGCCATTTGATATTACATAGAGCCGGGAGTCTCTGGTAGACCAATGTGCTGAACTCGGCTCTCCCATCTCAGAGGCGCAGGCCTGACACCCAGCTGGAGCATGAAGCCCGTGTCAGCCACACAAAATAGTCCAAGTCATAGAGGCAGAAAGCATTATGTTGTTGCTAGGGGCTAGAAGATCATCTGTTCATTTTCCATAGACAACTGATGTTGAAACTTTTCTTTTCCTTTATGCTTAGTCCAGTCTCGCTTGCTTGTAAGGCACTGTGTACAGAAGCCTCATACCCAGCCCATCAGATACCAGACTACCCATAACTTTTGTATTTCTCCTGAGGCTATCAATTATTCTATACTTCCCCTTTTCTGGAGTGAGAACGCATTTTGATTAACCTCTCTTAACTCATTCAGATCTTGTCTCTTCTGTTTGTCTTACTGTGATTTAATTCTTCTTGCTGATGTCCACTTGGATTATGGATACTTTCTTCCATTAGCTATAAGCCTTTCCTTTCATTTTACATCTATGAATCATTCACGTGCAAGGTTGGGAAGAGATTTATAAGATCATAATGTAATAACTCAAAAGGTGTACTGCTATCAGATATCTGATTTTCAAGGGAATAACAAACAAGTTCACCTCATTATAAAATAAAACAAGATAAATGTAGGTCTATTCTTGACTTTAAACTCTTTGTTTTGTTGTCACCTTCAAAATTATTTTAAGGTTAGTTCAATGATCACTGGGGTTTAGAGAGAACATTTGGGTGTTTTATATTTACTTCAGTATTTGAATTTAATTATACAACTTTCCAAATGCATAGAATTTGTTTATTCTTCACAGTTAAGTGGGGTCAGCCTCAGTTTCAATTCTTCCAAGCAATTCCTTCCTAGAACATTTCACCTGGATCCAGAACTGGAATCCATACACTGAAGCAGGCAGAATATAAAGTTCAATATCTCTCATATAGTGGAGCTTAGAATTTAGCCACTCATCCAGACAGAGTCAGGTTCATCCAAGGGTCAGGTAACCCTTATAAGGATGCCATTCCATTCTCATTCTTCATGCTTTATCTCTGCAGGTGGTCATTTACATGTTCTTCATTTTGTCCATTCCCATTGCCAAAGTTAGCCTAAGTCACCATCACTTGAACTATGGTTACATTTTTATTCACTTGTATATTGGTTAACCAATTATTCAGATGCTAGCTTTGAGGTTGCTAGGATCTGGTCTGTTCTTTTTCTTTCCACTGTATCTCCAATTCCGAGAAAAATGAATGCCCTGTGTTAGGCACAACCTATATATTGGGTCAACTCAACATATATTGGCTGAATTTCCCTTTAAAAAAGTCATTAAAAATATTAAACACAGTCTTTCAAACAACCTTGTCTTCTATCACTTCAGACTTCTAATCTCTGTCATTCTGTTTTCTCTAGACTTTTACTTCCTTAAATGCTGAAGCTGTAGCATAAGTCTGGACCAACCTCTTTGCTCTTTTTACTTTCTGCAACACTCTTTTTCCTCTTTCCATTTCCTATTTGTCATCTTTAACACATCATTCCATTTTGAGTTTAGATCTAACTCTCCTTATTTCATTAGTGAGGTAGACATTTCTTCAATGTTTAACCACTGAAATCCAATTCTTCTGTATCATTATGTTTAGTATGTTTCTCTCTCTCTCTTCAATGTATGTTTCTGGAGGGCAGAGACCATCTTGCTCACTTCTATGTTTCTAGGCCCTAGTAGATGCTCAGTAAATATCCATAGAAGGTTGAAAGAATGTTCTCAGATTCACTTCATGCTGTCCATCATGTTGCCCCTGTGCACTGAGCCAAGATTTTGCCTTATTCCTTGCTTCTAGGTTTTGGATTGTACTACTTTGTATTTACCTGGCTTCCTTATGGGGTCAAAAGCTTTATTCCACACTCAGAAAAATGACTGGGCTTCTGTTCCCTGAGGATAGACCTTTAGCATAAGGAAAACACTACTGCTTGATCTCTGTGTTCTATCCACATAATCAGAAATCCCCATGGCTAACAAATTTTGGATGGCTTCTGATGAGAATATAACTCTTACTCTTCCAAAATAGAGCTTATGGCTGTAACTCAACCATCATGGTGCTTGCTCAAGCCTCGGGTAATAATATGCAGAGCAGAAAGGAATTTCTCACTGAACTCATTAGTTTTCCAACATGGCTGTGCATCTGAATCAACTGGGGAATGTTTGAAATGTACAAATCTTGGCTTTACCGATGAATTCAAAATTTTCAACAGTAGGCATCAGGAATTTAGAGTTTAAAAAAATGTCCGCTGGTGATTTTGATATACAGCCAAGCTTGGAATCATTGATATTTATTTTTATTTTCTACCTGAAGGACCACTCTTATAATTCCTGAACTAGAAAAATATAATTACATTTCCCCATGGTTTAAGAAAAAAAATAATAGGTCTAATTTTTCATGAGAAAGACAGATAAAAATATATGTGAAATAAAATTCAATCAAGATATCCTAGGAAACTCAAACAGTTAAGGGATATGGATACCCTCCATTTTTTTAAGGATAAAAACCAAAGTTTCCAGTGGCTTTCCTGTTTCACCTCATTTGTTCATTTATTCACTAACAATTATTTATCGAGTGCCTACTACTGATCAGACACTATTCTAGGTTTTAGGAACATAAGAATGAGCAAAAAACGGACAAAGTTCCTACTCTTATAGAGCTTACAAGTGGAGACAAGGGACCAATAAATGAATACACACATAAATGATGACTTTTTCTTGACATATTAAGTTCTTTGAAGAAGGATAAAGCAAGGTAAGGGAATAGAGTGATACTATTTTATCTGGGGTGATCAGGGAATAAAGACTCTCTAAAAAGGTGGTATTGAGTAGAGAGGCTTGAATGAGGTTAAGAAGAGAGATGGGAGATAGCTGAGAAAGTGTGGCAGGGAAGAGTAATCTCAAAGGAACTAAGGCAGCAGTGTACTTGGTACCTGGAACACATTAGGTAAGTCATTTATTCTTCTTAGCTTCCATTTTCTTCATTTTCCCAGTGAGAATGATAATTTCATTTTGCCAGTCTTTAAGAGCTGTGTGTATTGCATTAGGCAATGTACATAAAAATACTTTGCCATAGGATATTGAATATAGTTATCTGTGCTTTACAGTAGGACCTTGTTGTTTATCCAGTCTATATATAAAAACTTATATCTGCTAACCCCAATCTCCCACTCCATCCCTCCCCCAACTGCCTCCCCCTTGGCAACCACCAGTCTGTTCTCTACCTCTGTGATTCTGTCTCTGTTTCATAGATAGATTCATTTGTGTCATATTTTAGATTTTACATATAAGGGGTATCATATGGTACTTGTCTTTCTCTATAAACCATAATGGAAAAGGATATAAAAAATGTATATATATGTATAACTGAGTCACTTTGCTGTACAGCAGAAATTAACACAACATTGTAAACCAACTATACTTCAATAAAAAAATAATCAAATAATTTTTTTCTTTTTAGCCATCTACCCTTTTATTTATTTAACTTTTTGGCCACACCTCATGGCATGTGGGATCTTAGTTCCCCAACCAGGGATCTAATGCGCGCCCCTGGTAGTGGAAGTGTGCACTTAGTCTTAACCATTTGACTGCCAGGGAAGTCCAAAAATAAAATAATCTTAAAAAGTACTTTGTCAAATCAGAAGCACCATACAAAGGGAATCTATCAAGTGTTAATAGGCTGATGGTGATTAATGTTGCCTTTACCTAGAGTGAAAAGCACAGTTTTAGATATAATATTGCAGGAGAGAACCTCAGGAAATCTTTTTACTTTTTTTAGGCTTTAAAGTTAGAACGATATTATTATTATTATTTTATTATTATTTTATTTATTTATTTATTTTCAGTACGCGGGTCTCTCACTGTTGTGGCCTCTCCCCTTGAGGAGCAGAGGCTCCGGACGCGCAGGCTCAGCGGCCATAGCTCACGGGCCTAGCCACTCCGCGGCATGTGGGATCTTCCCGGACCGGGGCACGAACCCGTGTCCCCTACGTCGGCAGGCAGACTCTCAACCACTGCGCCACCAGGGAAGCCCTAGAATGATATTATTAACCCATTTTTCAGGTCACACAATTTCATCATGGAAAGATTAAGTGACTTGCCCAAGGTGACACTGACAGGACTGGAAGAGGTCTGATAACTCAGTTTTCTGCTTTCTAAGGCAGTGCTCTTTCTACTAGATTAATTTTCCATATCATTTTATTCAGTCATTTTGGCTAAGTATTTTCTAATATGTTTAAACATCAAACTCTGGTGAATAAAATGCAATCCAGTCTCTCCACAGGCACTGTCCAGACTCAAAAGGGGAGATGGAGAGCCTTGTAGTACCATTGTTAAGGTCATAAATATCTCTCTTGCCGAATTAGCACTGGGGCTGCAATCCTTGACTTCAGAAAGTGGTTTCTGCAGCCGGGCCTTCCATCACTGTGAAGTGACATATACATATATCATCACCCAATATGCATTGGCCAACATATAAAAGCTCTTATGCACACAAATATTGAGATATTTTACTGAGAAATGGAGCTTGAGAAATTGCCCAATGTCATCCCTCCTCCAGCCCCCACTACCACCACCTCCCCTGCCTCCCCTGCCCCTCCCTTCCCTCCTGGGGGAAATGGATATACATGACTTAGAAAAAGCTGTGTTTTAGGAGAACTCCATTGGCCTGAAACTAGGAGAGCTGACTGCATGATTTTGGGGGGATTGAAGTTGGCACTGAAATCCCTGCAGGGAAATGTCTTAGAGGGCAGATATCGCATTGGTTTATCCTACATGGAGCTTCGTTGAGCAAACCACACAGAAAGGGTAGCATAATAATGCAATCTCTTTGTGCAAGAACTGGCCCATTTGGAAAGCTGTCTGAACTCATGCTGGCCACTTTGGGACCTTTGAGTAAATTATTGCCTCACTGGGAGAAGCTGGCTCATTAGGCTGCCACATATATGGCAACGATAGCTTTATATTTCCATTCCCAGGAATGTTTGATAGATATTAATGGACTCTATTAAAGACTGCAAGCAGAAAGGATGTCTATTAGAAAGATAGCCCTTTATTTTATTTCTACTGGCTGTGCTTTCAATCCCTCAACTGTGCAGGGGGAACAAACACATTCATTGAATGCCTACTATGTGCTGGCAATAATTGCATGGTTTTCTCACTGAATTCTCCTGATAATCCCTCTTTTATAATTAGGGCATCAGAGATCTGTATTAGGCTTCTCCAGAGAAACAGAACCTGTGTGTGTGTGTGTGTGTGTGTGTGTGTGTGTGTGTGTGTGTGTGTGTGTGTATTATGAGGCATGGGCTCACACAGTTATGGAGGTTGACAAATTCCAAGATCTGCAATTTGGAGACCCAGGAGAACAGATGATGTACTTTCACTTTGAGTCTGAAGGTCTGAGAACTAGAAGAGCCAATGCTGTAAGCTCAGTTTGAAAGCCACCAGGCTTGAGAACCAAGAAGAGCCCTTGTTTTGCTTGGAGACCAAAGGCTAGGAAAGACCCATGTCCCAGCTCAACAGTCAGGCAGGAGTTCCTACTTACTTACCCTTTTTGTCTATTTAGGTGTTCGATTGATTGGGTGGGTCCCACCCCCAACATTAGAGGTGGAAACCTGCTTTACTCAGACTTCCTATGCAAATGTTAATCTTATCCAGAAACACTGTTGCAGACACACCCAGAATAATGTTTGACCAAATGTCTGGGCACTCTATGGTTCAGCCATGCTGACAAATAAAATTACACAGGCTCAGAGGGGAAAGAAACTTGCACAGACATATAGACATGGGCGAACATGTTTCTATGTCTGGAAGCTTGAATCCTTTCCTTGCATGTCACTACCCCTTATCACTTCCTAACTTGTCCCTCTATGTGGAACAGTAGATATTTTAATAGTGTGATTTTTGTTTTCTAAAGATTTCATGAACTCCCCCTGCAACTCCATTTCCTAGTATCCTCCAACGTTCATATTCCAACTCATTTAAACTCATGTCATTGTCAGTTATGTGTTTTTGATCAATTGTATATATATGACTACGACATAAAATATATTCTCCTTGAATTTCCCTAGAGTGAATGGGTCATCCTTTTTCTTGGAACCCTGGCTGATATATCATGGAATGCTTAAATCAACCTTCTCAGGAATATACCATTATTGCCTCATTTTACAAATGAGGAAAACAGTTGGGCTTCAGCAATCTGCAGATCACAAATCTTGTGAGTAGAATAGTTGGGATTGGAACACAGGAAGTGTAGCTTTACCACATTATAACGCTTTAATAAAAAAAAAATCCTTGTTCCAAATGAACACTCTACCTAGAAGAACAGCCCAGTTTAAGTCCCCTTTTCTTCTAAAACATTCTCATTTTATTTGACCACTATTGTTTTGTGATCCTTACCCATCAAATTTATTGAGGATCATCCTTAAATCTTATGCTTGTGTATTTGTTCTACAGTCACAGAAAGAACATACTCATTGTTGGGGACAGAGACCACTGGTTCCCTTTTTAATTTTCAGCAAGTAGCTTGGTCCTAGGAACAAGATACATTTTTAATAAACATTTGCTGATTGATTCAGGTTCGTTTACATACAATAACTCAACAAGGAATATCTTCTTGAATATGTCAGAATATGGAAGGAAGTAGGCTGCTAAGGTTGAGTGGCAAAATCATGGGTTTGGAGGCAATTCTTCCTTCCCAGCTATATGACTTTGGATGAGCCACTTAATGTTTTTGTGTGTCAGTTATTTCCATGAGGGCAACTACCATCTTGTGCCCCTTGCATCTAGCTTGGACCTTGGCATCTATTAGACATTTGAAAAATATGTGTTAAATGGACAAATAAATGCATATTTTAAAAATAAACTTTATTTTTTAGAAGAGTTTTAGATTTACAGAAAACTTGTTAAGAGAACAAAGAGTTCTTATATATCCCACATCCAGTTTCCCTTATTATTAACATCTTACATTAGCATGGTACAGTGTTACAATTAATGAACCAATACATTATTGGTTCCATACTTTATTCAAAATCCATACTTTATTAAAATTTCCTTAGTTTTTATCTAAGGTTCTTTTTTTTCCTTTCTCTTTTGATTCCAGTTTCCTATCCAGGATACCACATTACATTTTGTTGTCATATCTCATATTTCCTTTGTTCTTGATGCCCTTGACAGTTTTGAGTAGTACTAGTCAGATGTTTTGTAGAATGTCCCCTTATTGGGATTTGTCTGATGTTTTGTCATAATTATCCTGGAGTTGTGGTATTTTCATCACATCATATCAAGGGCACATATTATCAAAATGACTTATCACTGTTGTTATTGACCTTGATCACTGTTGCTGAGGTAATGTTTGTAAGGTTTCTCCACTGTAAAAGTTTTCTTCTTTTCCATACCATGAAAGAAGTCACTGTGCTCAATCTGCACTTAAGGAATGACGCTTATACTCCACCTCCCTGAGCATGAAGTATCTACGTAAATGATTTGGAAGTCTTCTACTTGGCAGGTTTGTCTCTTCTTCCTCATTTACTCAGTTATTTATTTTTTATCAGCATGGACTCATGGCTATTTATTCTATGCTTTTCTTTATAATGCAATACTACTTGACTTTATTATTCAAATTGTTCCAGCGTTGACCATTGGAAGCTCTTTTGATTGGCTCCTGGGTCCCTTTGACATACCCCTTCATCATGGTTTAATTTTTTTTTTCAGAATATCCTTACTTTCTGGCACTACAAGATGCTCTAGGCTAATTTTGTGTATTTTCTATCTCAGTCCTAGAATCACCAAGAAGGCCTGGTTTCTTTTATCAGAAATGGTATTAGAAACCAAGACTTGGGCACAAGGTATACTCAATAAGTGTGTCTTTGATGAGGGGAAAGGAATAGTAAATGCTTCCCAAGCAAGGGTTCCATGCCACTGAAAATACCAAAGTGATTGATGATGCCTCAAAGGTGCAGTCTACTAGATGACATGGTGGAGGCATTTATACTTTACAACTTTCTTCTAATCCTTCTGGTTCAAGGAGAAACCTTCCATTTGATCCTGGTAATCTCAAACTTGAGAATTTACTTTTCTAACAGAGTGAGTGAACCTCAGGCCCTGAGCTTCAGGCAGGCAAAAACATCAAGTTAGAATCTATTAATATTATTTTATTTTGGTTATATTCATTTGCATTATCGTCTTCAATTATGGCAGATTCAACTAGTTTTCTATTTGTAATAGCAATATATATGTTCCTTAAAGTATATGAGTAAAAATGTAAATACATTTACAGGAAAAAATAATAGCATGTCAATGGTTGGTGCAATGTGAAAGTGGTGAGTTTGGAAAATGATTCCAAATGATTGGGTTTGGAAAAAATTGGAAGGGATAATTTCGAAAACCTCTTGCAGCTCTAGAATTGGATATTCTGTCAGCCAGTATCTACTATCTCACACCCATAGCTGTGTGCAATACTTGAGAGTGGGCAAAGTTTGAAATCTGAATCACAAAGAAAGCAAGAACACTGTTGAGAACATGAAAATACATGCAGTCATTTTCTTGTAGCTGTTCTTAGCTCCAGAACAGATCTAACAGCCGGGCGTTGGCAGAGAGTCAGGTGAGAAATCCTGGGTAGTGCCTCAGGAGAGCTGTGGCACTGAGATCAGAGAACTACAAACCAAGGGGAAAGTTGATTTTAATAGCATCAATGGATATCCTCAAAATGTTCATGAAAAATGAAAATATAAAGCAAATAATTGTGACAAGCATATTGTCTAATTAAGATGAATGGGACATGCTTCTTATGCATTTTTAATCTGTTAAATAAACAGCATATTAATAAGGCTTAATTATATCACCACATACTTAAAGTGACTTTCTAAAATAAAGTTTATTTTGATTTAACATATGCTTTTTGGTGTGTTTTTGTAGAACTTTTATAAGCATCTTACACAAATAGCATCTTGAAATAAATCTCCTGGATGTGACCATCATCTTGATCATAATTTCTTTTTAATTTCTTGGAAAATTCAGGACTTACAATTTCCATTTATGTATGCTTGAGTATTGCAAAAATGATCCTCTTATCTTTGACTGTTTCTTCATGATCTTATCTTTCATTTCCATTCCACATACTGATGGACAACATATCCTGCTGATTCTTAGACATAGCTCCTTAATCTGTCCTCTACCCTTTACATGTATGGAGGATAGCCACAGATTCTTTGACCCTCTTCCCTTCGAAAGGTAGGGTTAATTTCCCTTCCCTTTGAACTGGATGTAACCAATTGACCAATGGAGTGCAATAGACACATGAACTTCAGAGGACTGGCAGCTTCTGCCTCCGACTTTTGGAGCCCTGAGACATCAATAAGAAGTCTGACAACTCTGCTGGAGAAACCATGTGGAGAAGCTCTGAGACTACAGAGAAAGGGACAGGAACCCAGTTGAGCCTAACCTGGTAGCCAGCAATTCAGCAGAGCTTGTCTTAATTTTTTCACTTTGGGATGAATAGTTTATGCTGTTTGGCATATAGTTTCCCATTTATCTACCTGGAATATCCACTTTAAGTGGATTCACATTTACTTTGTGAGCCTTTCTTGGTTTTCTTAGACAAGATTAGCTCTTCTCACTTTAGTGTTTCCATAGTGGTGAAGATGATGGTGATGATGATGACAGTGAAGAGAATGGTGATGGCACAACCCTCTTTATATGCCAGGAATTGTTATAAGTATTTTACAATTTTCCATAACCTCATGAAGCAATCTTAGTATTTCCATTTTATTAATGGGGAAACCGAGGCACAGAGAAGTTATATAAATCACTCAGGATCACACAACAATGAAATGCAGGAGACAGAATTTGGACTCTGGAGGTCTAGCTTCTGGGTCTATGCTCTCTGTTGCCACACTGCACTGTACTTGCCATTCAAATTGTTAAGGTAGCATTTTATATTGTAATAAAGTAATCTGTTTTCATGTTTGTTTGAGTAGACTGTGCATTTCTGCAGTCCAGACACCGTGTTAGTCATTTGTATATCCTTGAATATAACACAAAGTCAGGCACATAGAAATTCAGTAAATAATTTTCAATAGCTAAAGCAAAGTTTGAATTTAGATCCTAGAACTTTAAGTCCAGTTCTTTTCTTTTTTCTCCATCACATTAGTCACCTTCATTTTATGTTGTTTTTCATCTTACTATTATAAATGAATTCTGGAAGTGCCTCTGTTCTATTAGTTGAAATAGTAGCTAAGACATTTATTGAAGAAGACTACTAATTCATTTCAATTATTTCCTTTAATGTTACAATAATTATTATTCAAAAAGGAATGCTAATTTTATGGAAACTTGTTGTGCATGTTAAGATGTAGTCTAACCTCATAGCATCTCCTTCAAAGTCTCACATTTCTTTTCTGGATTGTTCCCCACTCCTCTGTCCTTACTTATTTTCTCCATTACAAATTACCTGTGTCCTTTTGGTTCATGGTTTTTAACTACTATCTTGTTTATAAAGCTATTCTTTTCACTGACAACCCCCTTTTTCACTAGGGCATATTGATTCTTCTCCTTCTATATCATTAAATTTCTCTGGAAATAAAAATTATCCTAATACCAGTCCTCATCATCACCATTGCCCTCCTCCCTTCTTCTCTTCCCCCTCCTCATCACCATCATCATCCAGATATGAGCTGAGATTGATCACCTCCCCTTAATATTTCAGAAAAGTAAGATTCAGATCATGACTAAAACAAATTTTACACTTATCCTAAGGTTTTCACGTTCTAAAGTTTTTCATGTTCCACTGTGTTTCTGAGACCCTACTTTTTCTGAATTATTTCAGTTTAGACAGTATCTCATTTCTGGACTTTATTATCCTTCAGTTCTAATGCATGGACTGAGAAACAGAACTTTAACCATTTTCTATAATTTCTACTAAGAAGACTTACTCACCAGGATTTTGTATGTGAAGCAGGCTTTCTAGCATATAGGTGTGAGGGATTTACATTCAAGTCAAAGTGAAAATTATAACTTCAACTGAGGCTCCTGATGTCCATCATATACTCTTTAGTCATGCAGCTTTCTTCCAACTTTACCCTTCTCTGCTTGACTATCCCCCAACACAACGTTTTGGTTCAATTCTGGCCCAGGTACCAGAATTCTGTTCAATTCCAGTTACCTCTCTTTTTACCTTGGTTTCTCCCAGCGTATGCCTCACCTTCTTCCAACAAGCAACCTCTTAAGGTATTTTCTCTGCACAGCTTCACTTCTACCCTAAGAGACATTCCTGTGTTAGTTATTAAGATATTTTATTTAGGTTTTCTACAATAATACATTTTCCCCTTATTTTTAGATAATTATTTCGTAGATCTTTAAAGTGCTTTCATAGTATTCCTATGAAATAGGGAAGATAAGGTCAAAATACAAAGTTTGAATTTGACAAGGCTTAAAGTCCTCTCCATATATTTCTATTGAAATTGAGCCTTAAAGTTGAAAGAGCATTCAGGGATCATCTAATTTTAGGAAGATAAGCTATGATGATCTCTACATTACACATGAGATTCCTGGTGCCTAGAGAACTTCAGTGGTTTGCAGAAAGAGAGAATAAATGGTGAGGGTGGCCATAGAACTCATTGTCTTCTACTTTTTGGGCAGTACTCTTCTTATTTCTTCAGCAAATGTCTCAGTTCAGTGCAAAGTGTGGGATGAGACAGTAGGAAAGCAGCTGAGCATGCATATGGTGCCCAGATGTAGATCGTTGGGGGAGAGGATGTATTGGAGAAGGTTTAGAAATGATTCCAAGGAAGTAAATTGTTCATTTAAGTGTAGATGCAGCATAGGAAGTGTCTATGAAAATGAGGATTTGTGGACATGCATTATTAATGTCTTTATTAGACTTCCTACTTCTTTTGCTTTGCTGCCAGCACCTTTAGGTGGTTAAAGTTACAACAGAAAGATAGAAAGTTATGCTCTGCTATTAAGATACCAGATCTTATGAAGACAGGCAGCTAAATGTTTTTCCAAGAGATGCAGTCACCTCCATCAACATATATTTATACATTGAAGACTTTTTTATTTCTGCAAAGGAAATAAAATTTTTTATTTCTGCACTTTTTTTTATCTCTGTCGACAAATTTAGTTTATCAAAGGGAATTCCATTATCTCATTGACTTTAAACAATGAAGACCTTGAAACATTCAGTCAATACACATCTCAGAAAAGAACAAAGGAAGCATCTGAAAGGAGGATTAGTAAGTTACCTGCCTTCAAAATTCAAATAAAACTGCACAAAAGCAGTTCTCTATATTTGCTGGTAATTCAACAAAGAAAGCCAAATGAAGTCCATAGTTCCAGGTTATGTATAAATGTCCAGCAAGCTGAAGGTTGCACTGGATGGATGTTCAAATAAGGATCATTTTAATGAATACAATTATGAGATGGCTGATATGCAAAATGAATAATTTTAAAAATATGGTGCTTTATGTATGATCTTTGCATAATTACAGTAACACACCATTTGGGATTATAAAAATTAACTGAACTGGAATTGTTGGTTGGAGTGCACAGAAGGAAAAAACAACCCTACAAAATTCTTTGAACAGCTACTATGTTATAAATGTTCTCAGATATGGTTTGTTTTTTTTTAATTGTTAACCAACCAGAGAACACTGTAGTTGAGGTCATTATGACTCAGTGGTTAATCAGAGAACTTCTTTCACTGTTCACATTTTCCTATTCCATTTTCTAATTTTCCCTTTATTGGAACAAGATTTAACAATGGGAAAAGCTAGAGATGAAGAGGAGGTACAGGAGCAGGGACAGAAAGGAAAACAAAGCCAATTATTTTCTTTCTCCCTTTTCTTACCCCTGTAGAGTGATGGAGACAGTTAGAACACTGTTCTTCAGAGGATGCACCTTAAACCAATTTAAGTAAAATAAAAATAAATATCTGAAACCCAGAGGCAAACATCAATTTATAAGACAAACATCTTTATAAGAATTGTGCTAGGTTTCTGTTGAGGTAACGGATTATTGAGAAAAAACAAAAACAAAAAGTTTGTGAGAAGAGTATGGAGATGTATTTGAAGCATGAACTTTACCTTGGCATGGAAACCAAATAATGGGTAAACATGGCCAGTTAACCTTTCTCTGGCTCAGTCACGGTATTTTTTAAAAGGCAATAATAAAATCTTTCTTTACCACCTCTCTTAGGATAAACAGGTTTCTTGGATACCTGATGATACATAAATCACATTTCCGTTTCTTTTGTTATCATTATCTCTAGGAGTAGAAAGAGTAATGAATTGCAGGGTTGTCATGATCTTATTAAATATGTCAAGGTATTATTAGGTTATAAACAATAGAATCAGGACTATTTATAATATGGCTTTGAAAGATTGAAAAAAAGCCATGGAGCTGTAAATTTAGCAGACAAAGGTAGTCAGCAACAGGTTAGAAGGGAAGGCAAATCCCAGATGAGTGTTGGGTGGAGGATATTGATGGGTTGTAAGACAGGTAAGCCAGCCTGATACAGGCTAGGTAAGCTTAATTAGCGACTTGAAGGTAGGAGGATAAAACGGGTAGTGAGGTTAGCACACTGGGTTCACAATAAGAGCATCATTTAGGGATGGCAAGTTGACTAGCTAAAGACAAAAGAGCCACCCAAGTACAAAGAAGAGGTAAAGAGGTAGACAAGAAGTAAGAGCCATGTTTTAAAGCCATGTGACAGCCACTGCTTATTTTCTCCAATCCTTACAAGGTAATAATGTTGCTTGCATAGTGGGCACTCAGATTTTTGCTGGACTCAACAAAAGAGAATCACACTACATTTCTAAAAGAGAAAGGATGCATTAATGGTTGCTGTGGATTGGACTTACCCACTTTATAAAATAACTTGCACCTCAGAGAAAATGATCCCACTCAACACTTCTTCTCTGAATTGCTCTCAAAGGCTTAGTGCAGAGCAGGAGACTGTTTTTACCTCTAAGAATCACTTTCACAAACTAAATATCTCTTGAATTTCCAGCCAGAGCTTTGACTCTCATCATCTTTAATGTGTCTTATATTGCAATGGTCTCTGAATGGGTGATCCCACTAAATCTATTGTCCATATTGCCACCAGGGTTACCTTATAAGAAAGTGTGTCTGATCATGTCATTTTCTTGTTGAGAAAGCTTCGCTGGCCCTTTTCTCCTGAGTTGCTCTTTGTTTGGCCTTAATCCTTCTCCAGGAACTTTTTCCCTTCCAGCTGCAAACCTGAGCCTTCAGTCATAAGAAATGCCTTATGAATGCCCCAAAATGCATGACTGTATCTTTGAAGATGTATGTATTTTCTCTCCCTTTGTCATATGAACCCTTAATTGTCTTTCAAATTTCGCATCTTCAAAGAAACCCATTCTATGTATGCCAGTGTTTCCCCTTGGCACATCCAGGTGATTCTGAGACTTCCATAGGCTCTGGCACTCTTTCTTTTGGAGTCCCTACCCCACATTATATCAACCCTATAAACATGCATCCAAATCCTTCATTCAAAATAGTATATTTTGCCAGTGAAAATTTTTATGAGGATACTTATAATGGGCCTCAAATTTTTGGGGCTACAAATATCTAATTTAATTTAAAGTCAGCTACAATTTCTCAGCAGTCTTTGCACACACTCAGAAATTTTTGTGAACCAAGAAAGTCTAACCTACACTTTGATTTCAAGTGTAAAGAAATGTTTATGAATGCTGGATATCATCGTGAATGAAGCTGACATAATATTATGTTTATAGACATCTGATTAAGCCATTGTGAATTTTGACTTGGCAGCTTTGATTTCGTCTTTTAGACCATAAATTTGATTGTTTAATTCAATACTCAACTATTTTCTTGGTCTCTGAAAAGTTCATGGGCCTGAGCCATTGTGCGTGTAGTGCCTAATGAGTAGAGCTTCGTAGGTTATGTTGCTAGTTATTGTATGGCATTCTCTGTGCATTCTGTTCCGCTGAGTTCCTTAATGCTTGATACTATACCAGCATTGATATCTGACACATAATAGTTGTTGAATATATTTACATATATGTTAATAGACATAGATGACATAGGTAGACACAGACGTTGACATAGATATAAGACATATGACGTAGAATGACATACGGCTGAAGCCAGCCAGTCTAGTCAATTGCTGTCTATTGGAACTCAAGTGTTCTTGATTTCCAGTCCCAGCTCTAGAACTTATGAAGCCCAATTTTTTCTCCCTTAAGAATTCCTCATTTGCTTCTCGTGTTGTGTCAGTTATTTTCACTGTGCCAATTGAAATTGTTTTTGATCAGTCAGTTGGTGCTTTAGAATGAGGCAGTGAACTCTACGGATTTGAATGGATTATTTTCTTTTTATGTATTATTCCTTCAAGAATTGCATGAGAAAGTATGCTTTGGTATGTTTCACTTGATGAATGATGTGTTTTTCCTGTCTCATTATCTTTATACCTTGAAAACATTTCCAGGAAATTCTTTAAGTACCACATGAAACTGATACACAGCACATATATTCTCAGATTTATTTGCCTTACTGCAATGTGATTCTCTATTACCATCCTGTAGCATTTTAGAGACTAGTGAAGTGTCAAAGCTTTTCCATTAGCTGATTAGCTTACATTGCTATCTTATATGGAGTTACATGAAAATTTGTCAAACGTTCCCTGCTAATTATTAGTGAAGTCTAAATGACAGAGTTCATACTTTGACATCATGCTTGACAGTGAAAAGTAATTGCAAATCCTCTGACATAGAGACTAATTGAGGTACTATTTGCATTTTCCTATAATTTAAATATGATGTCTATAGTTTTTATGTGGTTAAGTTGTATATCTTTGTCTGTTAACATGCAAAGGGTATTTACAATCTTAAATTTACAATCTTAAACGTATCTTAACTGAGCCAGACTAAAAATTATTTGAGACTGTATACTAACCCCATTTTTACCTGAAAGAAGCAGGTAAAACATTTTTTTTCTGGATTGTACCTTTTTTTATAAACATCTTTATTGGAGTATAATTGTTTTACAATGTTGTGTTAGTTTATGCTGTATAACAAAGTGA
Source organism: Phocoena phocoena (assembly GCF_963924675.1). Lineage (NCBI taxonomy): Eukaryota > Metazoa > Chordata > Mammalia > Artiodactyla > Phocoenidae > Phocoena > Phocoena phocoena. The sequence goes on along the minus strand of NC_089223.1, from coordinate 89,552,962 downwards.
ATCAGCTATACGTATGGAATCTAAAAAAAAAAAATGGGTTCTGATGAACACAGGGGCAGGACAGGAATAAAGACGCAGACATAGAGAATGGACTTGAGGACACAAGGAGGGGGAAGGGTAAGCTGGGACGAAGTGAGAGAGTGGCGTGGACATATATACACTACCAAATATAAAATAGATAGCTAGTGGGAAGCAGCCACATAGCACAGGGAGATCAGATAAAAATTTGAAGTGAGTAGAAAATTCAGTATAGCTCTTGGTATATTTTTAGAATAGGTTGTGGGCAGTTGGATTATAACTCTCATTAATAATACTTGGATTTGAACATCTAAATTCCTATAAAAGGTGATAAAATGATATTCAGACTTTCCCAGGGAATATTATTTAAGACTTAGCAAGCAAGGCTGTTCATTTCCCAGCAAGTTAGCCAGTTATGGACAGGCTTTAGTGTGTTATTGACTGCTGCATTGCATTTATCAGAACACTCATATCCATTAAGCACAAAAAACAAATCTTAAATAACATTATGGTTCTGATACAAATGAACAAAAGGAATTTGAGATTAAAGTCAATGATCTGTACTTTTATGATTTGCTAGCATAGGTAGAGTAAGTGAATAAGATAGCTTAAATTGAAGACAGAATTTCTTTTTCTGATTTAGTGTTTCTGCCATGAATTATGATTCTTTTCAAGGGGAAATTTAAGTGCATAAGTGCCATACTTTTAAAGAGGCTTTAGACAATTCTCTATAGGAAATATGACTCTAGGAGTGTAGACCACAAGATCCATGAGGGCAGGGAATAGTTCCTGCTTAAACGCTGCTCAATTCCCAGTACCTAGTCATAGTAGACACTCCGTAAGTATTGCTGGACTTATAAACAATTCTATAAACATATGCTTAGTCACAATGCAACTTTTTCCACATATATTTTGGCATGTAATGCACAGTATTAAGTGTAGATGTGGAGGATGCAACAGTGTATCTTATTTAAAAAGTAGGATTTATTTCTGCTCTCATATAGTTTCCAATCTAGTGAGGTAGGTAGTCAGAAATCAAACAAATAATAATCACAAACTGTGTAATTACTAATTTAAGGCATGTGCTGTAGGAAACGAATTGGAACTTTGAATGATTATTACAAGGGGTCCTCATTTTCACTGAGGAATCAAAGAAGACTTCTCTGATGAAGTGCCATTTACGCTCAGGCCTGAAGGATAACTAGGAGTTCACTCATTGCATGGTAGAGACTAGAACACTTCCAGCATAGGGAAAAGCCTGAGCAAATGTCCTGTGGTTGGAAAGAACATGCCATGTTCAAGGAATTGAAGGAAAGCAAGCCAGTGTGTCTGGAGAACTCTGAAGGGGAGGGTGGCATGAGTAGAGGATGGAGGGGCATGAAGAAGTCCAGGACGTGTGTGTCATGCCCAAGTGTTGGGATTGATTCCAAGGTTTCTGAGCAAATATTGAATGGTTTTATGCACATGCAAAGGAATACTGTGGCCTACTGTGGATTTTATAAAGATCCTTCTGGCAGCTTTGTGGACAATGGAACAGAGGGAGGCTAGAGAAGAAAAGGGGTATCACTTAGAAGGCAATCACTGTACTCTGAGAAAGAGATGATGGTGGTTTGGACCAAGAAGGTGAACTTAGAGGTGGAGATAGGAGGCAGACTTGAGTTTATAATTAGAAGGTAGAATCAATAAAACCTGCCCATGTTGGTATAGGAATGTTGAAAAAGAAGAAGGTACCAAGGACAACTCCTAGATTTATGATGCGATCATTTAGGTGAATAGAAGTTAGTTTCATTTGAGGAGAGGTACATGTCTGTGGGAGGCATGCAAAGTTTGAGGCACTTGTGAGATTGTTTTCCAAGTCTACATGTTAGAAGAAATGTCTAGGCTAAAGATATACATTTGGAAACAGCAACATTTAGAGGCATTTAGAAGCATATTATTAGTGCAGTCCCTTAGAGAGGCAGTAGCATGGAAAGATAAGGGATCTCAGGAGTGAGTCCTGACATTACCCAAGTTAGCATAGGAAGAGGAGCTAGACAATAAAAATTATTGCCAAAAACGTTTATATATTCATAGACTATATGGACTACAGGCACTCCAATTCAATGACTCTTAAGCTGGGGCTCAGGGTACCTAGGGAGTATGTCTGTGAACAAGCATCAGGGAGTTTTAACCATGTGAAAATTCTATGAGAGATTCTATAAATTTTGTACATGGATACTTTTCTGAAACTAATATTAATCCATAAAAGCTCTCTTCTGTTGACTGGATTCCTTGATTTCATTTATTTCCCAAATCTTACCTCTTTAAATTTTTCACCCTTCAATAAAAAGGAAGTTCTACATCTTATGTATTCTTGTCTATAAAGATAATTTGCAAAACATGCTTGTGAATTAACACATATATTCTTAGGCTCAATGATGGATTGGTAAATTATTAGGGAGAGCACTCAAGCCCCAGGACTTCTGTTTTTAAGAAAATTACTCAGCCAATACTACTCACGTAATTTTATAAACACCATTTTTAAAAAAATCCCAGCACTGTGCTTTCATCATGGATTGCGGCATATCACATTTTAATGTATGTATAATATAAATATAAATTATATATATATCATATATGTACATTTATATGATATATCACCATTGCATTTTTCTTCACAGAATTTTCTAAATGCTGCTATATTTCACCAAGCTACAGTCAATATGTCAAGTTGCACAACTCCCATGTGCCATGATAACGTGCTAGATTTACTTTAAAATGATGCCTACAAATGAGATAAAGCAGCTTTAACATTTGGTACAACAATGGTGAGTTCCTTAATATGGCTGTCATAATTCTATTAAAAGGCTTGAATAAATTAAGGGTTAAGTAAGTCAGTCCTTTCCAGGCGCAAAATGACTCAGGGAAAAAGGGACTAAGAGCGTGGTCCCATGAACATTTGATTAGCTCTCTTAGGAGAGAGGAAAATCTGGAACAGAATTGAGATGTGGTTATTGGTGTATGAAGATGATTAGAGTCAAACAAACAAGTAAACAAAACAGACACTAGCAAGGTATTTCAGAAAATTGAAATATCAAAGCTGCAGACAGCCTGAATGCAGGCTTTAAACAGATTGTTACTGTTCAAAATATAAAATTGCCTTTCAGTACACACTTCCCTACTGGGCTAAGATAGGGTTAAATGCAAATTTTTATTCATATATGGCTGAGGTAGATAATGAAACAGGAAGACTGTCCCAGACTTCAGAACTGCTTTGGACCAGCACTGCTGTGTTCTTCAAGGTTTTCTCCTTTCTGAAGGAGAGTGATCTTTGCATTCGTTGTCCCTTTTTGGCAAATAAGCATCAGATAGATGGTGAATGACCTGTTTTTTGTTTGTTTGTTTATTTGTTTTCAGTTCACAGGACTGTGAATTAAGTGAAGCCACATTTATGCATTTTACAGACCAAGAGATCCAGTGCTGTGACTGCATGAGACCTTAAGAGTGTATTCCATGAATAGAGGTTAAGTGAATTTTGTTTGCTGGAAAGAAGCCTACATTCCTTGTATAAGTAGACTGAAATAGATTGTACTGTTACTCCTGACGATTTGTTTCTCCTTTCCCTGTAAGATGATTATACATCCTCATCCTCACCCATTGCCCTTTATGTGGGAAAGTGCACAGATTTCCCCACAGATGTTGGGAGTGGCCATATGGTGTGGGTTTTAAAAAAAAATTTTATTGGCATATAGTTGATTTAAAATGTGTTAGTTTCAGATGTACAGCAAAGTGAATCAGTTATGCATATGAATATATCCACTCTTTCTTAGATTCTTTTCCCATATAGGCCATTACAGAGTACTGAGAAGAGTTCCCTGTGCTATACAGTAGGTTTTAATTAGTTACCTATTTTATATATAGTAGTGTGTATATGTCAATCCCAATCTCCCAGTTTATCACTCCCCACCCCTTACCCCCTGGTAACCATAAGTTTGTTTTCAATAAGCTATGTCATATGATGCTTGTCTTTCTCTGTCTGACTTACTTCACTCAGTATGACAATCTCTAGGTGCATCCATGTTGCTGCATTATTTCATCCCTTTTTATGGCTGAGTAATATTCCATTGTATATATGTACCATATCTTGTTTATCCATTCCTCTGTTGATGGACATTTAGGTTGTTTCCATGTCCTGACTATTGTAAATAGTGCTGCAGTGAACACTGGGGTGCATGTATGTTTTTGAATTATGGTTTTCTCTGGATATATGCCCAGGAGTGGGATTGCTGGCTCATATGGTAGCTCTATTTTTAGTTTCTTAAGGAACCTCCATACTGTTCTCCATAGTGGCTGTACCTATTTACATTTCCACCAACAGTGTAGGAGGGCTCCCTTTTCTCCACACCCTCTCCAGCATTTACAGTTTGTGCGTTTTTTGATGATGGCCATTCTGACAGTTGTGAAGTGATACCTCACTGCAATTTTGATTTGCATTTCTCTAATAGTTAATGATGTTGAGCATCTTTTCATGTGCTTTTTAGCCATCTGTATGTCTTCTTTGGAGAAATGTCTGTTTAGATCTTCCACCCATTTTTGGATTGGATTGTTTGTTTTTTTGATATTGAGCTGCATGTGTTTTGGTCAAGCAACCTGAGCCAGCTTGATTTAGGCTACTTGCCAGCAGAGGCTTTTAGAGGTATCTCGAGTTTCCTCCAACTCTCTTGCTCTTTTCCCTTCACCACAAGGAATATATATCCTGGCAAGAGGCTGCTTGTTCACCTGGAGAATGGAATCAGAATACACATGCCGTAGAGACACAGTCACTGACCCACAGCCATCAACATGTGAAGTGAGTGAGAGCTAAGTCTTTTTGTAAGTTCTGGCATGTTACATTGATCATTAAAGCTAACGGAAATGGATTAGTCTTAGGGTACCAGGATGCAGGATAAAATTTTGGGGCCTGCAAAGCACTACTTGAATTTTAAATAATCAGGAAAGGAAAAATTTCCCTATGGGATAGATGTCTTTTTCCCCCTGTGGTATTCTAATCTTGCTCTGTTTTCATGTAAGAGGTTTTATTTATTTCATATTTCTTCCTTTCTGGACACATTTTATCCCCAAGATTCTTACATAAGCTTGTTTCCTCCGACGTCATTTGCTTTTTTTTTGGTATTATACGGAAGAAATATTTGTAGGATTTATACTTGGTTTTAAACCCATTTCTGCTACTTGCCAGCAGCATGACAACTGGGCCAACAAAGGGTGACACTGAGCTCACTCTAAGGACAGTATCACAGCAAAAGGTGGTTAATCAATATGTATAATTACTATTTTTCTTTTTCTAGGGACGACTTTCTATGCTTAGTAATCCTGGTATACATTTAAGCATATCCCAAACTCTCTACTTTTCAGCAATCCTTCCCACTGTAAATATTATATAAGGAGCACTTCTAAACTGTTTCTTCCTGAACTAAGCTTTTAAAAGTGGTACCTCTTCACCTCTATTCTCAGTATCTGATCTCCATTGTTTTCTTCAGTCCAGTTTCATTATAAGAAACAGTGTGGTGGTGGTTCCTAGCTGTTTGGTGATTTTGGCTCTTAAATTTAGTCCTTTTATTTCTTCCCGATGAAGGCTTTTATTCTGGGGTAAATCTTAGTCTATTGAGTCCCTGTATATCCATGTTTCTTTCTCTTTTTTCTTCCCTGCTTTATTAGCTCTGGAGACTCTGTGACACATACCTGTCAATACTCCCTGGTGGTTTTTGGCGAGATGACCCGCGTTTCTGTACCAAGGTTTCTTTCCAGTGAGACAGTGTGAAGAAGCACTGTTGAGGGAAGGGGGAGCCATAAAGCCCTTAGTTTCTTAGCAAGATGACTGTTTTTAATTCTGAAACTATTAACTTGCTTTTTTTCATTCCTTTTCTCAGTCTGTTTATCTCTCTGTATAATGGATGGGTCTCAGGATTTATAAGACTGAAAATAAAGTAATTTTTGGAATAATTCACTTAAAAATGTAAAGTATGTGTATGAAGGCTTTATTTTGACTCAATTAATGATAGATCGTCTACTTCAGGGATTTTTTTACACTTAATGGGCAAATCATATTTCCCCCCTTTGGCCTTTCTAAGAAGCACTTGAATTGTATATTCATTTAATTTATGTGAAGTCAGCTATTCTCATTCAGCAAAGATAGACACAAAGAAAGAGAGATGACACACAGACAAGACAGAGATTAAAAAAAAAAACCCTTCATCAATAGAAGCAACACTAATATATTGCAATGCTTGAATGTTGCACTTGCTGAGAGATGATATGTCAACAACTTCCTAAAGGAATTTCAAGGGTACTTTTTAGTTTCATGAGATTTTCACCTGCTGTCTTAGTCCATTTGGGCTGCTATAACAAAATATCACAGAATGAGTAGCTTATAAACAACAGAAATTTGTTTCTCACAGTTCTAGAAGCTGGAAGTTTAAAATCAGGGTGGCCAGCATGGTTGGGTTAGGGTTCTCTGCTGGATTGCACACTTCCTGTAGCCTCACATGATTTAAGGGGCACTAATCCCATTCATGAGGGCCCCACCCTTAAGACCTAACTGGCCTCTTAAAGTCTCCACCTACAAATACCATCAACTTTGGTGGTTAGGATTTCAATACATGAAGGGGACACAAGCATTCAGACTACAGCACCCCTTCAGGATAGGCCCCAAGTCTATATAGGATGTAGGTCCTCTGTACTTCATTGGCATCAGTGGAACCTTGGGCACATATGTGTCCTCACTTTCTCCATTCAGGCTGCTCACTATGTGTTTTGCAAGAATAAAGGCCGTTTGTTGAATGTCTACAAGTTACCATGCACTTTACATATATGCATACACCATTGTTTGCCTTGTAATGTAACTTATTTGTTCCATTTCCCCCTAATAAAACTGAAACTTAAAGATACTTAGTAACTTACTCAATGTCACATGGAGCAAAATTCTTGCTCAAGTGGCATGTTTCAAATTCACATATCATCATTTTCAGGTCCAGCAGGATAAAGTGCAAATCTTTTAGTGTGGCATGCAAGCATCTTCACAAATTCCCATTCCCTGCACCTCCACCTTCATTACCTCCTGTTGCTACAGCCCTGGCATTATCTACTGCTGAGAAATAATCATCTTCTTTTCCCATACCATGCTGTCCCTTTCTGTCTGCAGGGTATGCCTCATTCTGCATGGGTAACTGCCACAAGTCCTTTTGGGTTTAAGACACCAAAGATGCAATTAGAGTGATTAAGAAAACACTCAGGACTTCCCTGGTGGTACAGTGGTTGAGAGTCTGCCTGCTGATGCAGGGGACACGAGTTCGTGCCCCGGTCCGGGAGGATCCCACATGCCGCGGAGTGGCTGGGCCCGTGAGCCATGGCCGCTGTGCCTGCGCGCGTCCGGAGCGGGCAAGTTATTTAATTTCCCCATATCTCAGCTTCCCTGTTTGTAAACAGTGATAAAAGCACAATACAGGATTGTTGAGAGGATTAAATGAGTTTAAACATGCAAGTATGTGGAACAGTGAGTGGTATAGGGTAAAGCATTATGCAAGTGTTTACTCTTACTAGATTTGCCTCAGACATAACCTCCTCCAGGAAGCTTTCCTTGATTCCCTCTCTTCTCTACCAAACTAGGTTTGGTGCTTCTTTTATAATCAACTACAATATTAACTTGTTTTAGAATTATCTCTATAGATGTCTGTCTCTAACATTATATATGAGTTTCTTGAGGTCAGGGAAAAGCTTATTTTTGAGCAGTCAATATCTAGCATATTAACTGATACATAATAGGCATTCAAAGATGATTCATAAATAAATTAAATAATTATTAATATTCTTCAAATAATTATTCATATTCCTCTTCTTTATCTGCTTATTATTATTATTAAAGCTAACCTTTATGGGCTACCTACTCTGTGTTAGGCACTATTTTAACTACTTTGCATGCATTCTCTAATTTAACCTTCATACAAATCCCATGCAGGAAGGTATCATGATTAACTCCATTTTACAGAAGAGAATACAGAGTGATTTAATAATTTGCACAGGGTCAATCACTAGTATACATGAGGATAAGAATTTAAACCAAGTAATCTGATCCAAGAATCCACATTGTTAGCTACTTTTAGTGGCTGTCTACAAATGAGTTTAAAAAGAAAAGGGAGGGAAGGAGGGAAAAATGAAAGAAAGGGAGAAAAGAGAACTGAACATCCACAGTGTTGGCTGATACCACTTGAGTCCTTATGGAATTGCCTTCACTGAGTTATGGATTTATGTTATATTCTTGGCTGTTCACAGAAGTCACTATAAAAACTAGTCATGTGGAATCTACTTCTCTATTTGATGTGAAAAATTATTTGTGAGTTTTACCCATTATCATTTAATTCTTCTGCATAATACTCCACATAGGAAAAAACACTTCCAAGTTTGTTTCTGGTAAAACCTTAATATCTCTTGAGGAACTAGCCTGTTTCCTTCTGTCTGATGATTAAAGTTGTGTAACTAGCTTTGCTTTGGCTGCTGGAAAACTTAGAGCCAGACTTTATGCTTAGTCACAGAAATTGTACTGATCTTCTGATTGGAATGGTTGGCTTTTCTCCTTTGACCATCTTTCCATCCTAAACTTTATTCTTATATAATTGTATTATATTTATCGCTTCTGACAGCTGGCTATTATTTTTAGAAAGAGGTGGATATAGTGCAATTAAATGCAGTGAGGTAAATATCTGTATGAGATGATGACTTCCACTCTGTCACCTGTGGCTTGATGTCATGTAGAACAGTACATACAATATCCAATATACTCTTTGTAACCATCTTAATAATAATTTGATGATAGCAATCTTTTGCAGATAAGGATCAGAGAGTTTCAGGACTTTGCCCCAAATCACAAAACTAATTAATAAGTTGCAGAGTCCAGGGAGAAATTGAGAATTTTCAATGCTGTTTTGCTGCCATGGTGGCCATTATTTCTGGTCTCTTGAGGGCCATATCAAAATACGTGACTATGCTTCCTATAACACATTAAAAAGTCACTGTTAGAACTGGTTTGCAAGGCAAAAATAGAGACAGATGTAGAGAACAAACATATGGACGCCAAGGGGGGAAAGTGGGGAGGCAGGTGGTGGTGGTGGGATGAATTGGGAGATTGGGATTGACATATATACACTAATATGTATAAAATAGATAACTAATAAGAACCTGCTGTATAAAAAAATAAATAAAATTAAATTAAGAGAAAGAAATTGGGTGTTAGGATCGATGGGACAATATTATGACTTAGTATAGTGATATTTAAGCACTTAAACCATTTAAATATATTAGTTAACTAATTTAACTCCTACTTTTGGCTTTTTAAAAATTATTTTTGTGTTGAGATATGATTGGCATATAATATTGTGTAAGTTTGAAGTGTACAAGGTTTTGGTTTGATACATTTATATATTGCAATATGATTCTACTTTTAGCTTTCAAAATTAAATTTATAGTTCCTCCATCACAAAAGTTGTGAATGTCCTTTATAAAAAATATAGAAATCCAGTAAGGTAGAAAGAAAAGAGAAACAAATTACTCAAAGCTTACCATTTAGGGTAAATTGGTGTTACGTTTAACATTTTAAGATTTTTTTCTATGTATAATTATTTTTTAAACTTTTCTTGGTTTTGATCATACTATTTTCTACTCTCATTTCCTCCTTAAATACCATAGATGTTTCTCCATGTGATTATCAGCACTTTGCAATAGAATTTCAAATAGCTGCAGACTAATTAGAAATGTAATTCATGATAATTCCCTTAACATTTCCTCTATTGTTGAGCTTGTCCTTAATATTACTCATAATGTTGCAGTAACTGTCTTGGTGCATGTAATTTTTTTGTATTTAAGTTATTGTATTAGGTCAAATTAGCAAAGATCTAATTACTTAACCAAAAGTGAGGTGGTGTGATGTGGTAGACAAAGCATGGGCTTGGTGCTAGAGAGACTCGGACTGGAATTCTGTTTCTGATCCTCTCTAGCCCTGTGGCTTGGACAAGTTTCTTAACTCACAGATCCTTTGGGTTTACATTTATAAAATGGGGATACTCATATCTACTTCGCTGTATTGTTTTAAATATTACATGAAATAATGTACATAAAGCTCTTAAATAGCTTGTAAGGTTTTGATGCTTGTTATTGAATCATTCTCCAGATGTTTGCTCCAAGTTACCTTCTTATAAGTAAAGTAGGAAAAATTCCCATTTCATCACACTCTTCTTAGCATTTTTTTTCACAGTGATTCAATAGATAGAAGGAGTGTCTTGTTATTTTTCAAGTCCTGCTGCTTTGCTTCTCGGAGAGAATGAGTATGTTCTCATAGACTGGTTGCCATGTTGATTGGGGTCACTTACTGACTTAGGAGAATTTTTTCCTCCTCAGAAAAGAAGTTTTATGTATGAAAGTGTTATTATTCTTGGTTTACTTTTTCCTTTATCATGAATTTTAAAATTTCTATTCCTTAACATACTCCACAGTTTTTCTTCATGTCTTTCTATAAAACCTTTTTTTGATTACAGGATAATTCAAAGACCTGGTTCTTTTCCACATATGACATATTTCATGTCTATGCTTAGTGGGACCTACAGGTGGGATTACAGGTGGGATCTAATGAAATCTTACCTTAGTGACTCCAATCTTATCGGCTTATTCAGAGTCACTCACTATCTGCAAGAAATTCTATCTAATACTCTGTGTCTGTAGGTATGGTTCTTTTGTCATGTTTATTTCAGTTTAGTGAATATTTATTAAATGTATACTACTTACAAGCCATTGTGTTACTATCTAGGTCAGGAGTTCCATGGACTCTGAACACTGTGGATAGAAACCAATGTGATCTGTGAACTTGGGTAGGAAAACTAAATCTATCTTTGCCCTAAAAATCTCTTACTAGCTAATCATTAATTCTCCAAGTTTCAAATGTAAAGCAGCTAATTCCAGCAATATTAGCAGTGTCTGTGATTTTTGTCATCATTAGAAATCACAAATATTTTATTATCACATTAAAGTTATTGTTGAGATCTAGAAATGTTACCTTTGTTACCATAGTTGACCTTTGAACAACACAAGGCATTAATCTGAGTATAATTTATAGTCAATCCTCTGCATCTATGCTTCCTCTATATCCAAGGATTCAACCAACCATGGATGGTGTGGTACTGTAGTATTTACTATTGAAAAATATCTGTGTATAAGTGAACCTGAACAGTTAAAACCGGCACTGTTCAAAGATCAACCGTATTTTAAAATTATGTTGGTTATTTGATTTACCATGAGATTTTATTTCATAATGTATTACTAAAAAAGAACACACATTACTATATCATAAGTTTTTTCTCTAATTATTTCTATGATTGGTTAATATAAAATATGCAAATATTTCCATAATTATTTTCACTTATAATCCTATAAATTTTATTTATGCATTTCACAAGTTTATTCTGAGAAAGTTATTTTCCACAGATTTCATCAGCTTGACAAAGGCATGGCACAGAAATGGTTAAAAGCTCCTGAACGGGTGAATAAAGTATTTACAAAAATAAGGTCATCATAACTTAAATTCTTTGGGTTTTCCACATGCCATCTCTACCTAATACAGATTTCCTTTGGGGAATGGTGCTCCTTGGGTATACTTTACTCTTTCTAACATGCCTTTAAAGTCGTAAATGTCTATTGAACTCTTACCATGTGTGTCAGATGCTTCACTTTACCTCCATTGTCTCATTTAATTCTTCAGAGCTTGCTATGAAATGGATACTGTTATTTCCCTCATTTAACAAATGATGAAACTGAGGCTCAGAGAAATTAAGTAACTTGCCTATTCACAGTGCTGTTGAGTGGAGGAAACTGCTTGGGCAGGTTCTGAGGTCCATGGTTTTAAATGTGGCCTTGTTAAGCCAAGAGTCACTTGACATAGTTAATTTTAATCAGAGGCCACTGAATAACATAACCCCTATCCTATTACCACAAGAATCCTAAGAATTAATAGGAAAATGACATGCTTCCTTTCTTCATCATGTAGATGAGTTTCTGTGCTGATCATTCTCCATTTTCCCTCCAGAGTCTTTTTCTTTTGCCCTTCTCATCCCTGTACTCTGTCCCAAAAATCTGACCTCAAGAATGGCATAATTTGGGCTCCACTTTTCTCTACTTCTAATTGGCTTCTGCTAATGGAAGTCACTGGCGAGAAAATGGAGGAACAGCTTGGGGAGAGCTACCAATATTTCTGTCTCTACTTGCCCCTGCTGGGCCATGTTTTTTACATATCCTATGTGGAGGTTACATATCCTATGTGGAGGTTCCTTTTCTCTTGCTACAACTTTTTTTGAGTACCAGTAACATTTTTCCCTCCTCTGCCCCTTCAGGTCTCGGTTGATAACAGCTTCCTACTGTTGCTAGTCCCTGGATGCTTCACCATCTCTTGCTAGTTACCTTGACTTTCTTTACCTCTCAGTAAACAATGACTTCATTGAACCTTCTCCAATTAACCCTTTGAATGGATCATCTGATTTTTACCAGCACCACCATTGATACAGTTTCCTGTTGTAGATGGAATGGCCAACTTGTCCATAGTTCAAGAAAGGTAAAAGCAGTTTCTCTTCACTAAACATTCACATTCCTCTGCATGAAGATTTTCATGTTTGACAAAAGTATGTTTTGATGGAGGAGCAGTTGGGCAGGGGAGAAGCATCAGTGGAAAGATACTAGACTAAGTCCAAAAACTATGTCTGCTTTTGTATCTGTCCATCTTCCTAATGTAAACCTGGGCAAATTCTAGAACCTCAGCAAGACTCAACTTCTTTATCACAGCAAAGACAATAAGGATGCCTGTCAGAAGGCTGTATGAGGAACAAATGCGATGATCCAATGAAAAGACTGTATTCTATAAATATATGTATAAAGTGAGGTATTTTAAACTTGACTAATTGCTCACACACTGTGTTCATTTAAAAAAAGGATAATAGATATGGGAGCACTACAATAATTGGGCATTTTATAAATGTGATTTAACTCTGTATATTGTACATTTCAGAAATCTAGGGTCCTATCATATACATGGGTATCCTTTACTCTTTCTAATGGAACTTTAAAATATAAATGTGTAGTGACCTCTTACCATGTATGTCAGATACTTCACTTTACTTCCATTATCTCAATTAATTCTTCAGAAAATGCTATGAGATTACTGTTACTTCCCTCATTTAGCAGGTGATGAAACTGAGACTCAGGGAACTTGCCTATTCACAGTGCTCTTGAATGGAAGAAACTAACTTCAGTGCTAGCAGACTGCCCGGCTTGTATTAGCTACTCAGTAAATATTTCAAGAGATAGTCACTAAGTGCCTAAGAAATGATGCCTAGTCTCCAATATCTTTTTTTTGTCTTGCAAAAAAAAAAAAGAAAAGAAAAGAAAAAGAAAAAAAGCTGACAAACACACACATGTAAAACGAGTTACCTAAACAAGAGGGCACTTGACTCATTCTGACCAGGCAGGAGGGAAGACATGAGAGAATAAGATAGAATGGAAAATGATCTGGTGTGACTCTAACATAGGATGACTATGAGAGGTGCTGGAAATGGTGCAAGCTCAGGCAAAAGTACTAAGGTGTAAATAGAAATATAGATACAAAATAGGTTTTAGGTCAAGATGGAAAAATTGAATTGACTGCATGTGAGAGGCAGATGGTATTGATATAATCAGGGAGAGGGTCTCGAAATTTCTGCCTCATATTCCTGCATGGCTAGTGGCACGCAACTGATGCAAGGATAAGTTTTGAGGTTGAATGTCATAATATGAGTTCAGACATGTAATAAGAAAAATCATTGGGATACTTAAACAGAGATGTTCCCAAACTTTTTAAAATCTGGATCTAAATGTTAGGAGACAGGTCAGGACCACAGAAATATAATGATATTTCATGAATAATGCAAAGAGTGAGTTATTTTTAAGAGTTGAAGTTTTTAAATAATAAGGATTCATTACTGTAAGCACTAAAACTTTAAAAAAGTAATCAGTTGGATGATCAAAAATTTTATTACGCTTTTTTCTGCCACCTTAAATGATGCATCTTGAACCAAATTTATTTTTTTCTTGATGGCTTAGGGTCATCACTATAATCATTTGTCATGATACCATGCTATAATTCAGTGATGCTGTTGGAATAATTGAGATAGATAGAACTGTTTCCCTTTGTTAAACAACTTCAGATCATTGTTGTGCTTTTTTTTCTTGAGTTTCATTTTTATCATTTCTATGATTTCTCATTTGCTGTCAGCTATCACTTGCTGCAGCTATCAATGTGTCACCATGAACTGATATACTGTATCCTTTCAATCACTTGCTCTTCAGCTAACACTAGTTGGGAAACCAGATAATCATGTATACTGGAGCTATATGCAGAGCCTGCCCAGACAGTGTCAGAAGGAGGAACAGAGCATCTCCCTAAGAGGAAACTACATGAGCCTTAATGAAATAGATTTGGGATACTTCTTTTGACTCTTCAAAGGACTTCTGTGTTTACTTTTTAGTTCTCAGCTGTGTTTCACAAAGGTAGCATCACCAGAATTTGAGTTCTGGATTAGTAAAATGTTTTTGTATGCATCCCAAAAAGGATAAGATAAACCAATAGTTCAGGACAGTACAGTTTAATGCATAGTTTTAATTCTCAGACATAGAATCTGCTCTGATTTTCATCAATTATATAGGATTAACTGTTCATGCTACTTTTTCAGTTCATTTGCTACGAGAAAGAAACGTAGGGTCTAGTTGATTAGCAGGTCTTTGGTGGTGTTTAAATTGTGTAAGGTCAGTAATTTAAGTTAGAATACTTTGTTAATTTTTTCAAGGTGATTAGATCAAACCCAGTTGATTGAATATTCCAGTGTTTCTGCAGGTTGAACCCTCACATGTTGGTCCGTGTGCTTTTGCATTGTTTTCTAGGCAGGTTTTATTGTACTCCTCTATACTAACACCCTGGAATGTGTTGCCGTCTCTTTCTCTAGTTAAAGTAGTCCTTCTTCGTTTGTCACTGTGTGTCATCACAAATGTTGGTTTGAAGCTCTTTTTCTCTCCCACATGCACATTTATTAGCAGTTTCTTGGTAGTGTCTACTGGGTTATTTGTCTCCGAGGAATATCATTTTTGGTTTATTTTTCTCTGATATTCATTTAATGACTTGTCACTTTAACTCAAGCTATAATTTCCTGTCAATCATATTGTAAATTTCTCATGCATCAGTCAGCATGTCT
The DNA here is from genome assembly GCF_963924675.1 of Phocoena phocoena. NCBI lineage: Eukaryota > Metazoa > Chordata > Mammalia > Artiodactyla > Phocoenidae > Phocoena > Phocoena phocoena. Next base: position 89,537,657 of record NC_089223.1, on the reverse strand, counting down.
CTTGATGTTCTTCATGTTATGTCTTGTCTACAGAAATTTTCTTCTCCCCATGAACTTTGATTTCCTGAGAGTAGCATCCTGTCCTCTCTCTACTGTATGGCCAGGAATCTATTGCCTATTTTTACTCTGGAAGCTAAAAATATAGCAAGGTACATACAAGCATATGAAGCATCTCCCTCCACTCTCACCTTCTGTATCTTTTACTATCTAGACAGACATGCATGCACAGGTAGAATGCCAAGCAAAAATTGGAGTTATGCAGCCAAAAGCCAAGGAACTATCAGAAGCGAGGATTGAGGTCTGGAACAGATTCCTCCGTAGAAACTTCAGAGGGAATATGGCCCTGCTGACACCTTGATTTATATGTGGAATCTAGAAAAATGGTACAGATGAACTTATTTGTAGGGCAGGAATAGAGACGTAGATGTAGAGAACGGATGTGTGGACACGGGGAAGGGGAGGGTGGGACGAATTGGGAGATGAAGTTTGACATAAATACACTACCATGTGTAAAATAGATAGCTAGTGGGAATCTGCTGTATAGCACAGGGAGCTCAGCTCGGTGCTCTGTGATGACCTAGAAGGGCGGGATGGTGGGGTGGGAGGGAGGTCCAAGAGGGAGGGGTATAGTTATACATATTGCTGATTTACTTCATTGTACCGCAGAAACTAGCACAACATTGGAAAGCAATTTTACCCCAATAAAGAAGAAAAAAGACTCTGAGAGAATACATTTCTGTTTTTAAGTCAGTCAGTTTGTGGTACTTGTTACAATAGTCCTAGATAATTAATCCAACCCCTGTTATCTGACTTTTTTTTTTTTTTTAAGGCATAGATTAAGGCAAAGAAAAATGTTTTGCAGAATCTATCTGCCTTGCCCACCTCAAGAGAAAGACACTATATTTTACGTATTAAAAAATGTAGAAGGGCTTTCCATTCAGTTCAAAGAGCAACTTTCGAAGACAGTGGTTCCCAAACCTGGCTACATACCAGAAACACTTGGGGAAACTTTTAAAAATGCAGATGTCTAAGTTTTACTTTTTGGAGATTCAGTTTCAGTATGTTTGGGAAAGAACCTGCTTTTCTATTTTGAACAATCTTTCTAGGTAATTTTAATGATTGGGTGAGTATAGGAAGCACTGATCTAAAGGGTTGAGTAATGAAGGATATATTTCAATACCTGGGCATATAATTCTTGGAAAAAGAGATCATCTAATAAATTTTCAAATCCCTTGCCTCCAGTTTCATTGATTTTAAGATTGAATAAGCTAACCAGAAAACCTCTGCCCTGAACTTTATTCTTGTGAAGCAAAAGAGATAGGGACCTCGGGAGAGAGTGAATGTAATAAACTTCTAGGGGCTTTAACAGCCAAGGAATGAAATTTGGGGGATAGTTGAGTACTTTAGGAAGTCAGTTTTCATTCACAATTCATTCAGCAGAGTTACAGAAGACCTACAATGAACCAGTTAATATAGACTCAGGCGAAGATGAGATATGCTCCTTTGAGCAGAACTTCTAAAAAGAGAGATGGCTCAAGAAGTAATGACAGCAAGCTTTAAAATGTAATTCTGCAAATAGGACCTCAGGTAGCTACAGAAACAAACATGGCTACACAAGGAGCCCTCTCATGTATCCAGATTCTAAAAATCATGTGCAAAAGATGGGAGAGGGACACATAAACAAAAATACAAAGGAAGAGCATGGGGCTATGAAAATTGCGTTAGAAAAGCTTGAAGTAGCAGAGCAGGTAATATGGTTTTCATTTATACATAAATAAACTAAAATTAAGGAGGTAAAGCATCTTGGTTATATCTTGGACCTAGCCAAATTGTACTGAGTCCTATTCCTTCATTTCCTCCACTGCTCTGTTGCTCAAAGCTAAAACGTGATGTTCCTTGTGGCATAAACCTAAAGGAGTCAACTGGAGGATTTTTGCAGAAAATAAACCCAGAATTGCCACTTCACTTCTTATACATACAGACCTCCTATTCATAAAGGAAAAGGGAGTACTCATAAGTCTTCTAAATAATATTTTTAGCTAAAACCTGCCATAAGATATTCTCTAAGAGAAAAGGGATATCAATGTCCCTTTTTCTGATGCCCCAAATCAGAATGTGTCACTATGTTTTTGTTTTATCTAAGTCAATTTTTGAAACCTTCCATATTTTTTTGAATCACTGTAGTAAACTCCCTGATTTTGAAAGGATACTTTAATGTCTTTTAGTCTCAGGGCTCCAGGGTCCAGAGAGGAATCTCTTTTCATGACCGATTAATTACATCCTCTTTCTGTAGAGATACTGTTATAACTTAGGCTTTTAAAGCTACTCTTAGTTTAGTTTTGATGAAAGTGATTGACACTGCAATGAATATAGATTTTTGGCTGTAAACGTCCCAGTCCAGGGCTGTGAAAGACTAGGAGATAGACTTCTAAATCATTAGTTGACTGCTTGCTGTATATTGGACAAGATCAAAGAGTTTGGTAATTACCTAATCAATCCTTCCAACAAGTCTTTGAGGTAGGGGGCTAATAGCATTGAATTTATTTTGCCAATGGGAAACTGAGGCACTGGGAGAATGTTTAGTGTTGACTTTTATTCCCGTGTTACAAGCAATTCTGGAAAAAAATATTTGTTTTCTTTCCCACCTTCCATCTCTAGTCTAGAACAGGTTATTTTCCAACACACAATGGGAATCAGAATGAGAGAGAAAATTCTAAACAGTAAGAAGCTAATATAGAACCTGTTGGACTAAGCTTGAACATAGAAATGGATTTTTTTTTTTTAGAAAATTCTTCTATCATCACAGATATATTTATAACGCTTGCCTAAAACATCAGAACTGACTGACATACTAAACTGTTGAATCATGATCTATTTTGGAAGGGAGAGAGAGCACAGTCAGGACGTCGACAAAAATGCAAGTGGATGTTCTGTTCTATTTGAAAGGAACAATGAGGGTCATGACCCATAACTTACAGAGAGTTCTATGCACTTTTGGCAGAATTTAAAGGGCATCAGAAATATGCCATGGGATTTCTGGGCAAAGAGCAAAGGAAGGATGTGCACAAAGAGATCTTTCTAAGGAGATGAGTGATCTGAACCCACTCAAGAGAGTCAAAGGGGATACATAGGTGAGGCTGAAGGGTGGTTGTAAGGAACTAGTGAGAGTCCTTAGTGTTTCATTGAATTTCCCTGCTTGCATTAGTCAGTTGCAAGTGTGCATAAAAATGCTGTGGCAAGGTCTGCTGTTCACCACCATCTATTTCAGGTGTCCCTTAGAATCCTCTATGTGGGAGCCCACAGGGACCTTAGAGGTCATAGTTAAACACTGTCATTGTACAAATAAAGAAATCAGATACAGGTGAAAAGACTTGCCCAAGGTCACATAACTCATTCTTAACAGCCTATGGACTGGAGCCAAGGGTATTCAGTTCCAAAGTTTTTATTTTGTGTACTCTATATTGTCCCTACTTTTTATCAATTCATTCCTTCATGCGACAAAAAATTTCTCAAGTGATCAATATGTTCCAGGCATTCTACTAGACACTGGAGATTCAAAGAAAAATAAAGCAGCTTCTGCCTTAAGCTGCCACAGCCCAGTGGAACAGTCATATTTGTGTTAAGATACAGCCACAAAATGACAAATATCATGAGAGTGACTATGGGAACAGAGAAGAGGGATGAGTTTAGAATTACACAGAATATTCTTTCTTTATAGGCTTGATTTCCCAAAATTAGTTATTTACATTGGAATTCTAATTAAGATCATTGATCATTTAAGAAAACATAAGCTTAGATTTTTCTTTGCTTATGAATGTGAATCAGAGCCATCATATTTTTGGAGATTTGATTTTTTTCCAGGCTTCTATTGTGGATTGAATTGTGTCCCTCAAACAAGATATGTTGAAGTCTTAACCCCTAGTACCCCAAAATGTGATTTTTTTTGGAAGTAGGTTCTTTACAGAGGTAATCAAGTTAAAATGAGGTTCTTAGGATGGACCCTAATCCAATATATGGATTATAAAAAGGGGTGTCCTTATAAAAAGGGGAAATGTGGACATGCACAGAGGGAAGATGATGTGAAGACACACAGGGAGAAGATGGCTGAGTGACTGGAGTGATGTATCTACAAGCCAAGAAATGCCAAGGAATGCCAAGGATCCACTAGAATTCTAGACTTTTTTGATTTTGGAATTCCAGCCTTTAGAAATGTGGGACAATAAATTTCTGTTGTTTGAAGTCACATAACTTTTTTTTTCTTTGTGACTGCAGCCCTAGGAAACTAATACAGCTTTCTGGAGAGTGATCAAAGAGCAGGATTGACTTCTATTCCTAATATCTTGCTCCAAAACTTAAATAAAAAATAGCTGGCAGCTGTGCAGCTACATTTGACCAAGTCATGTGGACTCTTGACTCTAGATCCAGTGCAGTTGGACACTTGCACAGGGTTCTCTAAGGGCTGAATCCGGTTTGGGGACATTCACATCCTCCCACCTCATTCAAATCACTATTAATATTCCTTCAGTAAGCTTTTAACATTGAGTTCTTAATGTGGTCTCACAACTGTCTCACGTTCATAAAAATTATGAAGAACTGACCTAGCTAAAAACACAAAAGCTCCTTCAGCTCTCTGGCTTTAGAATGCCATGCTTTTCACACTGAAATGACTGGGCTGTTTCCATCGAAAACTTCTAACATGGGGATTGTCGTCAAAGTAAGCTGGTATTTTAAAAATGATTTAATGACTACGACTGCAGTACAGGGCATAGTGCTTTTTAAAACCATATAACCATGACTGCAGATGTCATTTCAAAGATATACTCCTCCAATTCATGTAAAAACATCTATGAAAGTTATTAGGAAGCATCTTTGAGAGCTGTGTAATTTTACGTAGAAGAATGCTGCAATGGCTTAAGAACTAAATTGCTAGCAGGTTAGATTAGAAACATCAGCTCTCTATACATTCTGCAATTGACCTGCTGTGCACCTTACACAATGCACTTCTACTCTCTGAGCTGCCATTTCATGAAGCAGAAAACCTAGGCAATGATATTCATTTCCTCCTTCCTTAGAGTATGGTGAAGCTATAGAAATTTGTGTTTGGGGTGCTTTTGGAACTCAACAAGTGAAATAAAAACTTTTGTTTATAATTTTCAAAACTTTCTCATACAGACATTTTTTTAACTGATGGGGGTGGGGAGTGACATCCCATCCTCCCACATATAGAAGTCTTCCTTGAAAAGCCTGTTGCATTCATCCTCATGGATGTCACAAACTCACGGTGGGATATGCTGGTGAGCAATGAGTCACAGTGAGGTCACAAGAATGGACTGGGATCTAAAGCCTTGGCCCCCAGACACAGCTGAAAATTGTCCCCAGCCAGTCCTAGATCTGGGAGACTCAAGCCTCATGTTGCTATAAGACCTGGTCATGTGATAGAGTAGAATCTGAATATCAATGTTAGTACTATGGGCCATCAATAGGAGGCACAACTGGGAATATAGTACTATTGAAGGTCTTCTTGGATGTATTACACACCCACACAGAAGATAGCCCAATTAGAAATTTCTTAAAGAGTAATTAATTACCTGTGTTACATATAGTGAGCATCCAAATCTTGATTTCCATCTTCAGGTAGAGCTCATCCTTTCCAGGTATATATCTATTTATATCTATAGATAATAATATTTAGATAGGCATGTTAACTTGAGATTTCATAAAGAAAAAGCTTTATTGAGAATGACTGAACCATCCCTATGGTAGGGAATTGTATGCAGTTTATTCCATACACACACAATGAGCCGTACAGGGTGTTTCCAAGTGTTCTCATGTCAGTGTCTAGCTCTTCTTGACTAACAGACTGGTGACACTGTTTACCCAGTGTAAGCAAGAATATCATCTCTCTTCTGTCCTTATCTGGTCTACATCCTTTTGTAGGCATTCTAAGCCATCTTTGCCTTGTGCCTTCTGCCACGGGGCACCGTTTCTCATTTCAGTTCTCTTGGTACTAATCTCTGAAGCTTCTAGACTTTTTTATTTAAGTCTGCCAGATGCTGCAGCTCTCTGCCTCTTTAAACAGAGTGCACTGAGACCAGCTTCTCCAGGGGCAGTTGGAGTCTTTTGGTAGGAATACTATTTTCTCTGAGCTTAGCAGCATTAAAATGGGGGCAATTAAAATTATGGTGGAATTATTTAGTTTATGATGCTGGCCCTTTGACAGTACCATGCCATTCCCTAGGAAGCACTATTATATTCCCACTCTATACCCCTAACAGCTCAGGGACATGACTGTTACAGCTCAATTCTGTGTTGCATTATAGCTCCTTTCCTAATAAACCTCTTCTATTTTCTTTCTTTCCTCTCTTTTTCTCTTTCTCCTTCTCTTTTTCCCTTTAATTCTCACTGAGCATTTAGTACATGCTAAACACTCTACTAAGCACCAGGCATACAAAGATAAAATAACCATATTTATTGCATCCTACTCCAAGCTCACAATCTAGTGAAGGTGATAGTCAAGTAGACAAAAAGCTATAAAAAGAGTGTGGCACATGCTGAATGAGGTAAACTACCATGGAGATAATATGGTTGGGGAATCAGGGATCTTTCATGGAGAAGATGTTACCTGAAATGAATCTTGAAGGGAAAGTACATTTTTCATCAGAGAGAAGGTGTTAGGTAGAATAAGAACAAATTACAAGTGTATCTTTGTATGTGATGTGCTACCTACTGCTATTTTTCAGTCCAAGCCATCATCAGTAATAGTTATGGCAGGTGATTGTACATTGTGTATATTCCATGTAAAAAAAATTCTTTAAATATCTACTTTAAATTTTCTTGCCTCCAGGGTTCTCATTCCCAATTTTTCATCTCTTTTTCATATGATGGTTTGCCTTCCCTCTTCCCTTCTATACCCCACAAGTACATTTACATTCTCACTCTGCTCTCTGTGAACATGTTCAAGTTTGTCATCGGCCTTTGTCCAAGAATGTCTGTGAAGCAAAGAGAAGAATAACTCTACTTGCTAGCCTACAGAGGACACACAAGCCTTCTTCTGCAGCAGTCTCCAGATAAACACTGATGAATCCTTCAGGTCAGTGCAATCTGTTTTGCCAGACAGTAGATGGATAGGTTCATGGGCTGTTACTAGACAAAACTGTTAGAATATATCCTGCAATATTGCTGCATTTTGCTTGCTGCTACAAAACGGTCTCCAGCTCTCCACTTCTTAAATGTTTTCAGTTAACTAAGTCTAGAATGCAGAAGGTGGGGTCACTGTTAAGGGTCTCCATGGTTCATCATAATTATAGTTCTTATATTGGTTTTAAAATTCTTTTTGTTCCAAACAGAGTATAACACAATTAAATATCTCACTTTGGGTCTTGGAAGAAATTCAAGCAGGCATCATTTGGCAAGATGCCTCAGACCATTACAAACTTTACTATAGCAACTAATTCAATAAATATTTGAACATCTATTATATGGATAGACACTGTGCTAGGCTGTGAGGAAAGAGGGTTGTAAAGATGAATGAGACATGGTCCCAACCTGCAAGGAGCTTATAATGCAGTGGCTAAAATAAATACTCACAGAGCAAATCATATCACAGATACATAAAGAGCTTTCTATGCGAAACAAGGAGGCAGAAACATTACTACATTTACTTAGTAAATGTGTACAGGAATCAACAAAATTACACCTTTTGAACTGAGAACATTGTAGAAGACTAATACTCATTTACAATTCCAGTAATCTCTGGATATATTTACCTGAAAAAGGAGAATTTGAACCCTGACTTGACCAATTACTGCATTGCCTAACACAAATTGTTCAACCATTCTTTGCCTTAGTTTTGTTTTACTTTTTGTCTACATTTTTAATATGAAATAATAATAACCTCATAGGATACTGAAAGGATTAAGTAGGATATATAGGGGAAAAGTTCTTTGCCAATGATACAGAAATTAACAGTTTCTAATTGTTACTATTTTGGGGGTTAACCTCCATGAGTGAAATAAGAAGCATTTTCTTATAGAATACTATACATAATCTACTTTAGTTAAGAGGTAGAATTCATTAGAATTGCAGTTCTAACCTGAACCAGTGCCTTCTCCATTACTTGTCTAACAGTAGAACAGTGGCTGAGCCTGGGTAGTCCAGTTCTTGACTTTTAATGGTGTGATAAAAAAGCAATCAGCTGTATTCCTGAGATTTGCTGGGATGTTTCTGAGTTTAGCTGTATTGTTTGGAAAGCATTAGTGTGAAAGGACAAATTATACCCTGGTACTAGATAAATTTATTTTACATAGCATCTTCCAGAGCTCTACAAATTGCTTCACACTGAGAAATGGAACACCATGTTCTCAATCACTAGTTGAGGTACCCAGGCAGGTCTTTATTCACTTCTTATTCTGTAGGCTAAACCAGAGCTCTTTTGATTCTCTCCATGATGATCATCAGAAACAAAGGCCTTTAGTAACTTCATTGAAGATTTGTAACTCTCTGAATTGTGCACATATTACTGAAGCTTCCTTGCTTTCCAAAGTGAGCCTGTGGTATTGCTCTGGAGTCTCAAATTATCTCCCCTTGCTATAGAACAGAGAAGCCAGGTAAGATTTCATTGCTTCTTGCCACCTCTCAGACAAATGAAGAACCAGCAGAGCAAAAAAGGAATATCAAACTCATTAATGGGCTTTGAGGGTCACCAACTGAAATACTACCTAAATCAGTTGGAGGACGAACAGGCTGAATTATAAGAAATGGGATGACATGCTGACGAGTCCTATCTCCATGAAAACAGATGATTCTGTAGGTTTCTGAACAGATGGACATTCATCTTATATTTTGCTGAGGCTATTGGCAAGTGACTCTGGCTGAACAGTTTAAAATAAAGGTGAAAAATCGTTCTGGTTCAGTAAAATCTCTGCACGGACCTTTCTTGGTCTTCTCCAAAGAATCACTTTCTGTGAAAATACAGAGTATCAGTCCCTTGGGTCTTGGACCACTGAAAGTCTGGCATAAACCAGGAGGACCCCTGATCCCAGGAAATAATACATACCTGTGAATACCTGGCCTGTGTTTAGTATTTTTTCGTTTTATGCTTGTGGAATTAAAATCAGCATTGTGGGAATTCCCATTCTTCTGTCTTCACACCCACACAAACCAGTAGTTTTTCTCTTCTCCACAAGTGGATAGTTCCAGTTAAAAGAGATAATTTGGTGCCCTCCAGTGGCTCAACCTGACAGCCTTTCTCTTGACCTCTCAAGCTCTTTTATGCTTGTGGGAAGGGTGCGTCTCAGTACATCTTTGGAGAGCTTCTTGGTTGCTTACATGTAACCACCACTCTTAGGAGAGGAATCCAGCATCCCCTTAATACTGTGTAATTCTCAGAGGAGAAGGAGTTGGAGAACAAGACAAACTTCCTAGGCTTGTCTTTATACAAAGAACTAAAGACAATGAAAATCAAGCATTAAAAAAAATCCCAGTCCTAGCACCATCACTTTTAATTATATGGTCTTATAAAAGCTACTTATCCTTTTGCCCACATGTATTTTCTATGGAGTAAAGGGTAGGGCTAGATGATCTTTACCACTCAGTGATTCCAAAATCCTATGGAAGGGAAAAATGTTTCTAGATTACTTTTATTCTTCAACACTTGATAGAATGGCTTTTATGATTTTGACAACTTGATTTGCTTTAAGAGTTTAGAAAAGAAGTTGCAATAAAATGCCCACATAAGGCATGCATGGTACAAGTGAGTATGCATCTAACATATCCAAAGATTCTTGTTGCTCCTGCCCTTTAGGATGATTAGATAGTACCTTGAAAAGTCATCAAGAGAAAGCATTCTAACTTCTTTGTTTGTTGAGGATGGAGAACATATAATTGCATTCCTACAGCACTAAGTTAGTGCTTGGTCCATTGTGATCAATAGATCACTAAGCTAATAAACAAATGAATGGGGGAAAAAAAGAATATTTGTCTTAACTCCTGTAATGCATAAGCAGAGAAAGCAACAATATTTACGATATAAGGAGCAAGAAAAAAATCCACCTAGGCCTTAAATTATCATTTTTCTTTCTTTCCCTGACCCCTAACTCAACTTGAATCTTACCGTCAGAGATAAATTTATCCCTTAGGGTAACAGCAGTCTATTTCCAGCGATCCTCTTTATAGAAGCAGTTGTCTGGGAAGAATAATGAAACCAGTAGTTTTTCTCTTCTCCACAAGTTACCCACTATGGCGGGTAGCAGAAGCTCAAAAAAGGTTGTTGAATAAATAAAGGAATGTATCAGGTATTATTAGTCATGAGCATTCTTGCAAGAATTGAGATGGATATTAGCAGATCAGTCCCATGAACAGAGGTGCAAAATGAGAAGAAGCTGATGGTAGTGGTGGCTGTAAAACTGGGGGCTTGGTGGTGACAGTTGTAACCCCCTAGAGCATGAAAACTTGTTTAAGGCAAGCAGCTCTGTTTGGAACAATGTCTGTGGGGACATTGGTTAGGCAGAAGAATACACTTTTATGCTAGACTTCTGCTGCATAATACAGTAGCTACTAACCACATGTGGCTATTGAACACTTGAAGTATGGCTAGTTCAAATCGAGATGGCTAGTCCAAATTAAGATGTGCTCTAAGAATAAAGTACACACTGGGTTTTGAAGACCAGGTTGTAACAATGGTAAGAAGTGATTGGATTCTGAGTATATGTTGAAGTTGGCACCCACATGATTTCCTGACAGATTGAATGTGGGGTTTGAGATGTAGGAGTCAAGAATGGACTCTAAGGTTGGATTTTGCTATTAATTGAGGTGAGGGAGTGTACTCCAGAGGAGGTATGAAGAGAGTCAGGCTGGAAGATGTTAAATAATTCCTCCAAAGTTACCCTGGTAAGACACAGAGAAATAGAGTTCTCCAGGATGAATAGGAACTCAGAGATCTGCTGTTTTATCTTTTTATTTTATAGATGAAGAATTTGAGGTCTAGTGAAGAGGTGTGACTTGATCAATGTCACACAGCAAATGAAGAACAGAGTTTCTAAAGCAGATTCCCTGAGGATAGGCTAGTTATTCTTTTCTTGTCATTATGCTACCCCTATAAAAATTAAAATGAAACGAGGTTTAACTATGTTTTTAAATACATGAAGGAAAGAAGAATCGCTAAAGACACTTTTAGGGAGAACCTTAAAAATCTCCATGTAAAGCAAATGCCAGACTCTTGGTTGTTAGTACTAGCTAGGTAATTGGCTACCCCACTTGATTTTGGTATGAATGAATTACTCCCTCTTCAACACTTAAAGTCAAGGAGAACAACGGTAACTATCTCTTGGGAAAAGAAGTCTTCATAAAGAGTCACAAATTTCTGGGATTCCCTGGTGGTCCAGTGGTTAGGAGTCTGTGCTTCCACTGTAGGGGGGCACCAGTTGGTTCCCTGGTCAGAGAACTAAGATTCTGCAAGCTGTGCAGCACAGCTGAAAAAAAAAAAAAAAGAGTAACAAAAAATTTCATCCTCAGCCCTAAAACTCTCATGACTTACATCAAAGTAAGGGAGACAGAAAAATATAATAGATCATGGACTACAAAGCCATATTTTTAAAATCCAGAATGAGAGCTCCGTATATATTAAAGTGGTTGAGATCATATATCTGCTTGAATGTGAGACCCAGATGTGTGGTTGTCTCTTCATCTGATCCTTATCCCCATTGATTTTTTCATTAAAAAGCTGAACCAGTATGGTATTTAGTGTTTTGTTTGTTTGTTTGTAATGGACTTTTGGTATCAGTCAGCTATTGCTACAACTATGCTGCATAACAAACCACCTGAAAGATTCAGTGGCCTACTGTGTAATAAAGAATTTGGCTAGCCTTTGTCCCCAGTTCCTAGGAGGTAGACTCTAAATCCTTGCAATCCTCTGAGTGATAGGAGTGGCTTTGTTAGTCATGGTAGGTCCTGGTAGTTTATGTTAACTCAGGATGGGGGCTGGTCATGCCAAAAAGACCAACCACATGATTACAGGGTTGGGGAAGCCATGTGATACCAGCTGGACCTCTGGAGAGAGGAGAGAGACTAGAGTGTGAGCTACATAGGCAATGATTTAGTCAATCATGACTATGTGAACACCAAAGTTCGCCTGAGCTCCCCTGGTTGGCAATATTCTGAGTATTGTCAAATGTCAGTACGCCAATGCATTCCGACTCCATGGGGAGAGAGGACAATGAAAGTTTCATGTTTGGAAACCTCCCAGATCTTGCCCTATACATCAATCCCTTTGGCTGGTTCTGATTTGAATCTTTTTCTGTAATAAAACTGTAATTGGAAGTATAGTGCTTTCTTGAGTTTTATGAGGAATCTTGACAAATTATTGAACCTGAGGGAGTACTGGGGACCCCCAAATTTATAACAGGTTGATCAGAAATGAGGGCATCCTAGGGATCCTCAGAGATATGACTGGTGTCTAACATGAAGGCAGTCTTAGGGAGGATAGTGCCTTTAACCTGTGAAGTTTGGCTTAACTATATGTCTGTGTCAGAAGTCATGGCACTTACAGATATAAACATTTTCATTTCTTGTCAGTTGTGCATCTGAGGGTCAGCTGGGACAGCTCTGTTTTAGACTGTGGATTGTTCAGATCCAAGTGGCAGGTCTGACCCATGTACCTCATTCTGGATTTCAGGCTGAAGAGCAGTGGATACCTACAGTATGTTCTCCCTGTGGTGATGACAAAAGCACAAAAGAATAAACCCAACTGCATAAGCACATTTTAAATATTTACTCATATCACGTCTAATAACTTTTCATTGGTCTAAACAATGTGGACAATCCAAACGTTAGTGGGTGGGATATACAATCAAGCCTATGGTGAAGCCATGGCAAGGGTGCAGATGTGTAATTCTGCTATGAGGAGAATGGTGAATTGAAACCATTGTTTGATATTCCATAAATTTACTGAGGATGTCATAGTGAGAGGAAGCCTGCATTGCATACTCAGAGCAAATGCTCTCCAATGCTGTGTCATCTGATAGCTCTGATCTCAAGTTTACCCTCTCCCAAGGCACTGCACATGTCTCTTCTTAGGAGTTCTCTCCCACAGTGCTCAGTGTCTCATTTGCTGCCCTGAGAAACTCTCTTCTTATTTTAAATATGCATTTTCCAAAATAGCAACAACAACAACAAAGACCCGAAGCCCTAGTGCTAACAGAACTCATCTTTCTATAGATGCAGTTTTGTAGTCATTTTGTAGCTGTTGTTGACTACCAGTTGTTATCTGTATGATCTCAAGCAAGTGCATAACATTCCTATGCCTTGGTTTTTTTTAATCTGCAAAATGGACATAATATTACCTGCCTCACAGGATTGAAGTGACAATCCAATGAAATAGTACATTTAAACTCTTAGAACAATGACTGAAACAGTCATTGTTTACTTATTATTATTCTTAATAATAAAAAAGAAGTAAAGCTTCCATAGAACTTGTGTGTTAGACATTCTTCTAAGACCTTTACATGCATGAATTCATTTAATCTTAAAAATAATACTATGAGATAGATATTTTGCAGTTTGGTTTTTCTTCCTCATTTTACACAGGATGAAATTGAAACCCAGGGAAATTTAGTGATTGGCCTAAGTCACGTAGTCTGTAGGAGGCAGAGATGGAATTTGAACTCAAGCAGTTAGGTACCTGTATCCACACTCTTAACCTCCATACACTATGCTGTCATCTCGAGAGCTCAATGAATGTTGTTGTTGCTGTTGTTTTTATTTGAGTATGACTTTTAGATCTTGCCCCTGCATGAAGAGTCTTATAAAAGATGTTCTTTCAAGCACATTCAGTGATATTCATAAGAATACCTTAGGTAAATACAATTTTTTCCCTCATCTCTTTGCATTTATTTATTTCCACTTGGTTATAAGCAGGGTTTCATGCCTTTGAATATAAAAACATACAATATGACAGGAAGAACAAAGAACTTTGGCTTAGAAAGGGACTACATTTTTCATTTAGTAACAAATTTAACTAAAGTTCTTCCATGGGCTCTCAAAGGGGGGGATGTGTGTGATGTCTTGGAATATGCTATCAATGACATAGAATATGTCATTTTTGGAATATGCCAAAAACAGTGGCGAGTAGTGATTGAACTTTTCTTATAGCGTCTGTCAACCAAACCCTCCAGCAAAGTGCCAAACACAGTATTGTATGAACAATTCTGTGAGAGGCTAAATCATAGCTGAGTGTTGCCTCGTAACCCAGCTTGAAGCATCTAGCAGCAATTCTTCTCAAGTTCCAAATGTAATTATAAAGTAGTATGATTTATTTTTTAAATAAGGACATTGGAATTGTACATCCAAATGAGTGCTATCATTCCAAGTCATCACCTTTGGGAGGTTGTGAATCTGTGCTAATGATGCAACTGTGGCTCAAAACTGTTTCTGAAAATATGCATTCAGTGCCAGCTTAAGGAATCAAACAAAATCCATGGTTTTAATTTTTTATAGTCCTAAATTGCGACATTCAATTTTGTCCCCAGTCATCTGACCCACCACACTCATCTCACCCAAAGATTTATAAAATATCTTTGGCTGTTTCAAAATATAAAGGCATCCTTAAAGCAGGTAGCTTTGCTGCCAATAAAGGTGATCAAAATAACTTGAATGGAATTTCAAGATGCCAATATATAACATCCATTGCTGAATTTGGAAACAGCTAAGAGACAGATGCAGGAGTTCCATAGTTAGAGAGCAACTTACCACATTAACAGTGTGAATGCTGATTGAAACATCTGACTTGAGATCTCTGGAAATGTGTTGCCTTGGTGATCTATCAACCCTGGTATGAGACAGATGATCCACCCAATCCGTGACTGATGGGGCAGAAGCAGATGTCTGGTGCAGGGTCAGGCTCCTCGCCCGTGGTGACCAGAACTGTATGCACGTCTTGGGTAATGGAGGGAGGAGAGGGAAGTATAAGAAGACAGTCCCCAGGGCCTCCAGGTTTGTATTAGATCCATTACAGCTAAATGAGAAACATGGGCCAATAAATGGCACCTAACAAACAAGGAACTCATCCCTGCTCCTAGGAGATGCTGCACTGAGCTAAGCAGCCAGCACTTTGATGTTGATGTTGCCTCATGGAAACATGAGGCCAAGGGAAAGGAGGGGAACCCCTAAATAATATCCCTAAGACTGTGAATGCAGAGAGGTTGTGAGAAAACGCTCCAGTTCTAGAATGAATACAGACACTCTCAAGGTGACCATTCTAAAGGGAATAAATTTATCTGGTTGAAGAGAGTTTAGCATTTTAGTAAAATGATCATTGCAATGGCTTTATACAATCCGTTTACAAAATCTAATACATTGTACATGTATACCATAGGTATGAAAGAAAGTCATGTGCAAAGCTTGCAAGTTAATTGGGCTGCAGTTTTGCAGGACCTAAAATGATACTCCAGCAGTGAGGGGTTCTGATCACCGGAAAAGAGTCTCAGGTGTTCATCCTCAGACATTAGCTGGGCTAATCACATCAGGGCACAAGACCATTACTCTAGAATGTGTCAGAAATACGTAGAGAGATTCCCTAGTCTGGTAAAATCAATGTTTGCAGGCCTAAAAATGTTTGTTTTTAACCCCATGGACAGGGTTATTGCACATGATGTAATTATTTATGAACATTCAAAATATTGTAATTATTTATGAACATTAAGTAAAGGTATAAAGAGAGGAAGAAAAAATGAGAAATTATGAGAGAGGGCACCATTTCTCTTGTATAAAAGTTTTTAATGCATCCCAAATGGATAAACACATTTGATAACTCCAGCAAATATTTATCTATACCAATATACAGTAAATAGAAAAATGTAGTTCTTGAATTGGATATTGTTTAATAAAACTATAAAATTAAGTACATGGTATATGTGTTCTAAATTGACTTCTGGCAGTTTACTTAAGATATCTCCTAGTGTTAACAAATATTATAGTATTTTTGAGTATTTGAAGACCGGTTTACTGATCACCTTCTAACTATTTCCAGCCCCTCTGTCCAACCCCTGTTTCCCTCTATTTTTACCCCCATTCTACTGTTTCCATCTAATCACACCTATATGAGCTCCTTTCCACTTCTAATTTAGTCATTTACAGGCAGATATGGTGCTGTACTCTTTAGGTTATATAAACCTGACTCAGAAACAGGTACTTCTTTTAGTGAGATTATAATCTAGAAAGGGAAAAAAGGATAAATTCCTCTGACTTAAGCAGAGTGTAATCAATACTATGGACCAAAACAGAAAATGTGCTGTAGAAATTCAGAGATGAAAGCGGTTATTTCTATCTGGCAATATCAAGGAGGATTTCATGGAAGTAACGTTGAAGCTGGATCTTGAATGGGTAAGGCCTGAGTACGAAGTGATGTGGGGAGGGAGGCACAGCCAGCAGAAGGCACTCAGGTTTGGAAATAGAAACCTGTAGGACATTCCCTAAGATTAGGCAGTAATTGGTTTGCCAAAGGGTAAAATGAGAAATAAAATTGGAAAGAGTGTAGGGTCAGGTTTTAGATGATGTCAAACGCTTAATAAGTAACCAGAATTAATAAGAGCAATCGAGCACCATCAGATAGGAGACCAGACCTGTGTGGTCAGACCAGATCTGTGGCCCAGGTAGAATAATCAAGCATCAATAAGAAAAATGCATAGAGTATCAAAAGGCTGAAGATGAAGGGGAAACTTTGGAGGCTGTTGCAAATGTCAGGTTAGAGATAATATTCTTGGGTTTACTCAGAACTCTTTTTCTCCACTTACGGCTTGCTTCACCCAACACATGATAACCCAGCACAGAATTCTTCTCTGACTCAACTAGTTAGTGTCTCTCCTTCCACGTAAGTCAGATCTTCACTGGCTTCAATGTAATCAGCCATCTGTAGATTGAGATCCCCCGCCATCCGAAACACATGTGTGCACGCACATCCATGTACGTGTGCACATAACCAGTTTTCTTCTGGACCTATGGATGTCTCCAAGAAAAGAGGCAAGCAATTATTCCGTTAAAGCATGACTTGAACCAGAGCTATGTTCTCTGTTTTAATGTTTACAAATTGCAACGTTTATCTCTCACCATTTTTTCTTGCCCTGTGCCCCTTCTATTCTCTGTTTTTGAAACTCATGATATATGCAAGTTACATAGAATGCCAAGTATAGGTCAAAAGCCATCCTTATGAAAAACAAGATAAGAGTCTGCTGTTTAATGCAAGGTAGTTTAATATTTCAAATAACACTTTTCGATTTTGTAGTGGAGAGGCAATATGAAATGACTCTTGAATCTCTTACTTCTACTCAAAAAATTTGATCCTAACTTAAGTGTCCAATTCTAGTTTTCTTGAAGGAAAGACCAGGCCTATTCATCTTCATATTTCCAGTGTCTGGCACAGGCCTGGTACACAGTAGGTACCCTCGAAACACTGGCTGAATGAATGGATGGATGAATGAATGATTGTTTTCCATTATATTTTATAACATTATAAAAATAGCGTTTTGTTGGACTGTTTATACTTTGGCTTGGGCCATAGAATCTTTCCAATTATCTCTGTTTTATTCCCTTATTATTATCTTGAACCATTTATTCACTCCTTTCCTTTGCTTTCCTCTCTCCCTCAATTTTCCACTTCCCCTTTAAAGAGCATGATGAATATTAATTATGTTTTAATATATAAAAATAGCACCCTCATTGCCTTTGATTTTTCTTTGACTTGTCCTTACTCTTTTCCACATCTCTTTTGATTTCCCATTATTTTATGTGAAGTTAAATCTATGAGGCCCCTTTTCTTATTTTATCTTCTCACTTCTTGCCTTTGCAGCTGCCTTTCACTTTGCTTTTACTATTTTTTTTCTCATTGTCTTCAAATTGTTTATGGTCATATCCATCACTTTATACAGGTAACATCTAAATGCAAATATTCTCCCAGAAAAATTACAGGGTGGCAGAGGAAAATAATGCTTTGAAATAAACACTGTATATTCAATTGGCTTCTGAATTGGCTACAGCTAAACAAATGCCTAATAGCAGTCCTTAGAGAGACAAGATTAGTATGTTTTGAAATTAGAAGTTATCTTTTTCTTTCTCTAACTTCCCTTTCCTTTTTGTTTCTTTTATGATATCATAAAGGATTCTTGCAAATGAAGAAGGAGATTTTAGTTGAAACTTTTGGCTTCTTATCACGGAGTGCATGTGTGTCTTTAGACACACAGATGAAGAAATGGAATCTGGGAGGGAAACATCAATTTAACTTGCACGTAAGTCATTTTAGACCAAAGAAATGAAGATTTTCTATGCCATCCAGTCCTTTTGTCATGTATGTGACTCATAAAAACATTCTTAAAGGGTTCAAAACCATGAGAATCATCAACTGTACTTGACTAAGTTAAACCTCTGGTTAATGATGGAGCCAGTATTGTCTAAAGTCGGATCGGAGTCTACCTATGGAAAGAGCACAGGTTTAGAGACACCAAACTAATTTAAATGTTGTTTTGGCATTTACTAGCTCTGTGGCTTTGGGCAAGATGTAACCTGTTTGAGCCCCCAAAACAGGGTGAATTCTAATGACCTCAAAGGATTTATGAGAGTGAAATTAAGCATTGCCTACAAAGAACTTATGAGAGTATCTAACACTCTTTGGAACTATAACTTATAAAGTCGCACCACTATTATTATTGATAATAATATATACGTAATAACTGTAAACACTCACTCTTCTTGAATATGCAGTGATATTTCTCACATTCTTGCCTTTGCACATGCAGCTCTCTTTTCCTAAAATGCTCTCCCCTGAGTTCATCATTTAACATAGTGAACTTTTATTCATCCTTCAAAACCCATCTGTTCATAAATCATATCTTCAGGAAGTTTGCCCTGACCTACTTGAGGAGAACTGATGACTTCACTCATTGAATCATTCAACCAATATTTACCCAGTGCCTTCTGTGTCCACACACTATTCTAGCAAATAGGGAAATGGTTGTGAACCAAACATTTAAAAAAATCCCTGCCTCATGGAGCTTACATTCCAGTAGGGGACATGAACAATAATCAAAATAAGTAAGTGAAATGTAGAGAATGAAAGATAGCTATCAGTGCTATGGAGAAAATAAAGCAGGAAAGAGTACAGGATGCTAAGCCTGGGGGAAGGGGTAGTTTCAATTGAAACAGGTTGGTTGGCAAAGACATATGAACAAAGATGTGAAGGAGAAAGAATGAACCACTTGGAAACTAGGGGAAGAATGTTCCAGAGAGAGAAACAGTAAATGCAGTCTCTGGAGAGCCACATTTTCTTTATGTTACCTATGTCCCATATCTAATTCTATTAGTACATTGATTAAAATATTTTGTAATTCTCGATTATTAAAATTTTAATTAAATATATTTTATATTATATAAAGTATATATTTTAAAATTATGTATTTAAGTGTCTGAGGCTATGAGGCCAGGATTGTGTCTTATGGATCTCCGTATTCTTATTATGTGGTATAGGATCTGGTCTTCACCGGGTGCTCAAAAATGTCCATTCAATTAAACTTAATAATGACGCTAATCTTCCTTGACAGAGTGGGTGCAGCGTTTCAACTGCCGACCGATCAGGTCAGGAAGTTTTGTCATGAGTTGGTATTTTGCTGTTGGTTACAAAGCAGTGGACATATTCCTTTGGGTTCTCTTGCACTTTCCTCCCCTTTTGTGAAACAGCTTCCTCGAAGTTTACTCTCTGATCAGAAGAAGGATATTTGGGATGCAGTGGCAGCAATTGGCGTTGTACAATAGAATAGACAATCGGTAGATTTTAGCTTGTTTTGGTAGCAGTTCTCACTAGTTTTGCTGTTTGCAGTAATTAAGTGCGAGGCATGGCATCTTAAGGATGGAAGGGACCTAGTAGCAGCTAGTTCAGGTGTCATGAACTCCCACGCCTTACAGAGTCAGGTAGGTGACGTAGAGTAATGGGATTCTGGCTAATGGAGGGCGACACGTTGTTTAAACATGCCAACTGTACATCAAATCCAGACATTTGGCCTCAAGCTTAAATGAAGTTTGACTATCTTTAAGGTGTTTTGAAGCAGCTGTAAATCTGTATGTTGTGTAAAAACTCTTAATTTTTCAATGTTGGCAACATATTTAATTTAAAAAATATATACATATATATGCTGGAACAAAATGCCAAACAAAACATGCCTGGGTCCTGAATCCAGTCATTTTTAGTCTTATATTTAGTTAAACTCTCCCATTTTATTGGTAGGGAAAATGAGATGTAGAAAAACCAAATACCTTGTCCAGTCATAGAGTTCGGGTAGGGGCAGGGGCAGGACTGGAAGCTCCCAAAATCCAGGCAATAGTGGACATTATTTCATGTCCTCAAATGCGGATCATGTCTCCTTGTTTTAAAATAAACATGCGGCTCTGATATTCAAATGCATTCATAAACCTCATATATCCTTTTGCTTTCAGTTTGTTTGAAGGCTTAGTGTAGAAACAGTTTCTGTTACATCAAAGATCAAAACATCGGGATTTGGAACATTATGTGCTCATTAGAGTTAGTGTCAAACCTATCTCCCAGGCTCATACCTACCTGCCGTTGAAGGGAACACGTCTCATCAACTATTCATGGAAGACCCCAGGGGCTTCCCCTTGAGAGAAGCTGAACGTGTAATTTTCACCACTGCATGGCAACTGCCACATTTCCTCCACCTCTGCCTCTGCTCTCAAACAACCCTTTAATAGTCACTGGTATTAACACTGATGTAAGTTTGACCTACCAAATTCATGATTCTTAAATTGGCTCCCTTAATTTTGCTTGAGGCCAGCGTCTCTACACTAACAGCACGCTATGGAAAAAGGGAGAATTCGGTCCCTACTCACACATTCCATCATGCCATTTTTTGTTATGCTGATACCAAGGAAATCTTTGTTGCCTTTCCAATGTTCCAGAAAACTGTGTGAGTGTATTTGTGTGTGTGTATGCATGTGTGTGTAACACAGAGATTGATCTTTCAGTTTTAATTTATAGACATTATCAAAGGATAATTTACTGATATGAGAAAATAATAATGATACAATACTAAATACTAATTAAATATTTTTTGATAATTTCAGTTTTCATAATCTGAAAACATTTATTAGAAGTTAATTGTTTAATTAATTAATGTATTTCTTCATCCATTTTTTTAAGAGTTAGGTTTTTTGCAATATAATTTACATTACTAAAAGTTATCCTCTTAAGTAGACAGTTTGATGAGTTTTGACAGGTGTAAACAATCTATAACTACAATCATAATCAAGATATGGAACAATTTCTTCCCCCCAGAAGTTTCCTTGAATCCTTTTTCAGTCTATCTCTGCCTCTCACCTCAGACCCTGGCAACCAGTGATATATTTTGTATTCCTATAGTATTGTCTTTTCTAGAATGTCAAGTAAATGGGCTCATACAGTCATGGACTCATATGTAGTCATTCACATATGCCTTTTTCCATGTAACAAATGCTTTAGAGATTCCTCCATAATGTTGTATTATCAGTAGTTTGCTCCTACTGTTGAGCGGTATTCTATTGTATCAATATACCACAATTTATTTATCCATTACCAGTTAATAGAAATTTGAATTGTTCCCAGTAGTTGGCTATTATGAATATCACTCTTATGTGCATTTGCATGCAAGTCTTGGGGGAACAAGTGTTTTCATATCTCTTAGAGTAGGACTGCTGGATAGTATGATAAAGGTATGTATAACTTACAAGAAATTACTCCACTATTTTCTACCGTGATTGTATCATGTCCACCAGCAATGTATATGACTTGGAATTGCTCCACAAATTTACCCACATTTGGTATTATCAGTCTTTTAAATTTTAGATATTTGGGATGGTTAATTTTATGTCAAATTGATTGATGAGGCCACAGTGCCCAGATATTTGGTCAAACATTATTGTGGGTGTTTCTGTGAGGGTGTTTTGAATGAGATTTACATTGAAAATGGTGGAATTTGAGTAAAGCAGATTTTTCTCTATGATGTGAGTGGGCCTCATCTAATCAGTTGAAGTCTAGAATAGACCAAAAGGCAGAACTGCACTGAGCAAAAAGGGGTTCTGCCAGCAGACTTCCTTCATCTGCAACATTAGCTCTTCTTGCTTTTCCAGCAGCGTGGCTTTGGACTTAAACTGCAACTTCTTCCTGAGTTTCAAGCCTGTTGGCTTTTTCCATCAGATTTTGGATTCATCAAGCCTCCAAAATTGCAAGACAAAATTTCTTAAAATAAATCTTTTTCTCTCTCTCTGTATACACATCCTATTGGTTCTGTTTATCTAGAGAAATCTAATACAGTGTTGTTGTAGGCTTATGATGATGTATTATTGTAGTTTTAATTTGAATTTCGCTGATGACTAGTGATGTTGAACATTTTTAATGTGCTCAGGGTCATTTGTATATCATCTTTTATGAAGTGACTCTTCAAATAATTATCCATGTATATTTTGGGGGAATGGAGAGAGCAGGATTGTTTGTCTTCCCATTATTAACTTGCAAAAATTCTTTACATATTCTGGATACAATTTCTTTATATGATATGTTCCTTCCAATCATTTTCTCCCCATGAGTGGCTTGTATTTTCATTTTCTTAATAGTGTCTTTAGAGGAACAGGAGTTTTAAATTTTGATGAAACCCAACAATCAATTTTCTTTTATCGTTCATATTTGTGTCCTATTCAAGGAATTTTTACTTATTCCAAGTTTGCAAAGATCTTCCCCTATATTTTCTTCTAGGTATTTTATAGTTTTAGCACTTATATTTAGGTTTATGATTCATTTAGAGATAATTTTTGTACATGTTGTAAGGTAAGGATTGAGATTCATTTGTGTGCACATGGTTGTTATCAAATTGTTCCAACACTATTGTTGAAATCAGGCTATCTTTTCCCACTGAATTACCTTTCACTTTTCAAAGAAAAGCAATTAATTGATATTTGTGGTTCGATATATGAATTCTCTATTCTATTTCATTGATCTGTATTTCTCTTCTTATACCAATGATACTGTAAATTTAGAGTGAATCTTGAGGTCAGAGAGTATGAGTCTTCCAAATATTTTCATTTTCCGGATTATTCTGGCTATGATAGATCTTTTGTATTCCCATATAAATTTTATATTCAACATGTAATTTTTGCAAAAACATGTTGTGATTATCGCTGAGATTATGTTAACCATGTAGATATATTTGGAAATAATTGATGTCTTAACAATAATGAATCTTCCAGTTCATGAGCTCTGTATTTCTCTCCATTTCTCTATGATTTCTTTAATTTCTCTCAGCAATGATTTGAAGTTTTCAGTGTTCAGATATTGAACATATTTTGTTGAATTAATCCCTAAATGTTTTATGTCTTTAATGCTATTGTAAATGGTATTTAAAAAAATTGATTTCCAAGTGTTCACTTATTGTGTGGAGAATTATATTTGACTTTTGAATATTGAGCCTCTATTCTGAAACCTTACTTAAACTCATGTATTAGTTTTAGTAGTTTTAAAATTTCTTAAGATTCTCTATATAAATGATTTTGTTTTCTGCAAGTGGCAATAGTTTAAAACAATTCTTTAATTAATTGATTAATTCTTTCACCATTAAGTATAATGTTATATATAGCTTTCCTGTATATACTCTTTTTCAGGCCCAACAGGTTCTTTTGAATTCTTAGATCACTGTGAGTTTTTTTCATGATGAAAGCTAAATTTTTTCAAGTGTTTTTTTCTGCATTTATTAAGATGATCATTTTTTTAAAACATCTTTATTGGAGTATAATTGCTTTACAATGGTGTGTTAGTTTCAGCTGTATAAAAAAGTGAATCAGCTATACATATACATATATCTCCATATCCCCTTCCTCTTGCATCTCCCTCCCACCCTCCCTTTCCCACCCCTCTAGGTGGTCACAAAGCACCGAGCTGATCTCCCTGTGCTATGCTGCTGCTTCCCACTAGCTATCTGTTTTACCTTTGGTAGTGTATGTATGTCCATGCCACTCTCTCACTTCATCCCAGCTTACCCTTCACCCTCCCCGTATCCTCAAGTCCGTTCTCGAGTAGGTCTGTGTCTTTATTCCCGTCTTGCCCCTAGGTTCTTCAGAACTTTATTTTTTTAAAAATTCCATATATGTGTGTTAGCATATGGTATTTGTCTTTCTCTTTCTGACTTATTTCACTCTGTATGGCAGGCTCTACGTCCATCCACCTCACTACAAATAACTCAGTTTCATTTCTTTTTATGGCTGAGTAATATTCCATTGTATATATGTGCCACAACTTCTTTATCCATTCATCTGTTGATGGACACTTAGGTTGCTTCCACGTCCTGGCTATTGTAAATAGAGCTGCAATGAACATTTTGGTACATGACTCTTTTGGAATCATGGTTTTCTCAGGGTATATGCCCAGTAGTGGGATTGCTGGGTTGTATGGTAATTCTATTTTTAGTTTTTTAAGGAACCTCCATACTGTTCTCCATAGTGGCTGTATTAATTTACATTCCCACCAACAGTGCAAGAGGGTTCCCTTTTCTCCACACCCTCTCCAGCATTTATAAGATAATCATTTGTTTTTCTCTTTTCTTGTTTGTCTATTTAATGGTTTACATTGATTAATTTTCAAATGTTGAACCAAACTTTCATCCTTAGCATAAACCTCACGTGTTCATGATGTATTATCTTTTTTATGCATTGCTGGATTCAATTTGCTAATTTTTTACTAATGATTGTTGTGTCTACATTCATAAGATATATAGATCTGTGGTTTTTGTTTATTTTTATTTGCTTTTGGTATTAAGGTAATATTAACTTAATGAGCTGGGGAGTATTCCGTTTCTTCTATTTTCAGGAAGAGTTTGTGTCAAATTTGTAATATTTCTTCCTTAAATATTTGGTAGATTTCATTAATGAAGCCATCTAGGCTTGGAGTCTCCCCAACCCCTTTATACCTCTGATTGAAGGCTTTTAATTATAAATTTAATTTCTTTAATAGATATAGAGCTATTTATATTATCTATTTCCTTTGGAATGAACTTTGGTAATTTGAATCTTTCAAAGACTTTGTCTATCACATCTAAGTTGTTGAATAAACAAACAGTTGTCATAAAATTCTGTTATTACCCTATTAACATCTGTAGGATCAATAGTGATGTTCTCTCTTTTATATCTGATCTTGGAAATTTATGTCTTCTCTTGCCTTTTTAAAATAACTTATTAGTATAGTTAGAGGTTTATTAAGTATTAAACTTTTTTAAAAACAGCTTGTTGTTTTATTGATTTTTTTCTATTATTTTTCTCTTTTCTATTTCATTGATATATTCATTTTTTAAAAATTTGATTACTTTATTTATTTATTTTTGGCTGTGTTGGGTCTTCATTTCTGTGCGAGGGCTTTCTCTAGTTGTGACGAGCAGGGGCCACTCTTCATCACGGCGCACGGGCCTCCCACTATCATGGCCTCTCTTGTTGCGGAGCACAGGCTCCAGATGCGCAGGCTCAGTAGTTGTGGCTCACGGGCCTAGTTGCTCCACGGCATGTGGGATCTTCCCAGACCAGGGCTCGAACCCATGTTCCCTGCGTTGGCAGGCAGATTCTTAACCACTGCGCCACCAGGGAAGCCCGATATATTCATACTTTTATCTATGCTATTTTCTTTCTTCCCCTTACTTTGGATTTAATTTGCTTTTCTTTTCCTAGTTTCTTAAGACAGAAAATTACAGTATTGATTGCAAATTTTTCTTCTTTTTTCATATAAACATTTCAGGCTGTAAAGTTCTCTTTGAGCACTGCTTTAGATGCATTCCCACAAAATTTGATATGTTTTCATTTTCATTCACTTCAAAATATTTTTTAATGTTCATTGTTATTTTTTCTTCAAAATGTTTATGTGTTATTGGAAGTGTGTTGTTTATTTTTTAACCATTTATTTTTTTTAATTTTTTTTTTTTTTTTTTTTTTTTGCGGTACGCAGGCCTCTCACTCTTGTGGCCTCTCCCATTGTGGAGCACAGGTTCCAGACGTGCAGGCTCAGAGGCCATGGCTCACGGGCCTAGCCGCTCCGTGGCATGTGGGATCTTCCTGGACTGGGGCACGAACCCATGTCCCCTGCATTGGCAGGCGGACTCTCAACCACTGCACCACCAGGGAAGCCCTAACCATTTATTTTTTTGAGACTTTCCTTGTATTTTTTCTGGTAATGATTTTTAGTTAATTCCATGTAGTCATAGAACGTGTGTGTGTGTGTGTGTGTGTGTGTGTGTGTGTGTGTGTGTGTCTGATTTCAGTTTATTTATACTGATTGAGATTAGGTTTAGTTTTCAGAATATGGTCTATTTGAACGTCTATGGTCTCTCTGAATATCTGTGGAATGTCTATTTACAGTGGAAAAAAATATGTATTCTGCTGTTACTGAGTGGCATGTCTTGTAAATATTAATTAATTCAAGTAATTTCTTAATATGGTTCAGGGATTTTACATCTTTACTGATTCTTTGTCTACTTATTCTTTCCAATACTGAAAGAAGAGTGTTGAAATTTCCAGCTACAATGGTTCATTTGTCTATTTCTCCTTTCAGGTCTGTCTTGTATTATGTATGCTAAACACTCGATATATTTTTTTTTTTTTTGCATTTGAACTTTTCTTTTCTTTTTAAATTTAATTTTATTTATTTTTTTATACAGCAGATCCTTATTAGTCATCAATTTTATACACAGCACAGTGTATATATGTCAATTCCAATCTCCCAATTCATCACACCACCACCACCACCACCCCCGCAGCTTTCCCCCCTTGGTGTCCATATGTTTGTTCTCTACATCTGTGTCTCAATTTCTGCCCTGTAAACCGGTTCATCTGTACCATTTTTCTAGGTTCCACATATATGCATTAATATATGATACTTGTTTTTCTCTTTCTGACTTACTTCACTCTGTATGACAGTCTCTAGATCCATCCATGTCTCAACTCAATATATTTTATATTATTTATTCTTTAAAATAATTCTTTGTGTAAGGCCACTATTGTGAATAAGTATTATTATTATCTCCTCTTTGCAGGTAAGAAAACATACAGATAGAAAGGTTTTATAACTTGCCAAAATAACATACAGTATTTAAGTGGTTTAGCTAGGATTTGAATCCAGGCATTTTGACTCCAGAACTTATTTGTACAGTAAAATATTAAATAAAATTAGAAAGCTAAATAACTATGTTAATTGTTTAAAAGAGAACAAGATAGAGCTAGGAAGCCAGTATTGGATATCTCTCTGTGATGGATTATGGGTGATTTACTTCTTCATTTTATAGTTCTGTATTTTATAAGCTTTCTACAATGAGCATATACAACTGTTACAAAAAGAAAATGTAATTAAATCATTATTTTTTTTTTAAATTTACTGGAATCATTATAAAGAAGGCAAGCCATTGGATTTTAGTAAATTACCATGATATTTATTTGCCCAGTAATTTGCCATAATCCATTTAACTATATCCTTAATTTTCTTTTTAAAATTCATCTAATTTTGCTATAAATAATGCTGTGCTAAATACTATTGCATATAGCATTTAACTGTATTTCTGATTATTTCCTTGGTATAAATTCCTAGAAGTGTATTACTGGCTCAACTGTACAAATAGTACTATAGTTTTTTTTAAGTTTATTGAGCCACATCAGAGAGTAGATGCACAGAATAATTTCCTATCTCAAACACCAGAAGTTACACAGTTTTCATAGTTTAAAGTAAAGGACCTACACAGTTGGACTAGGAGAAAAAAATAGAGATTCTGACATCTCATTATGTCTTAAATATTTAACTAATAGCCATGCTTTGAGAATGTGATTTTATACAATTACCTAAAATATTTTCTTACATTTGATATCTACAATGACATAGGGTTAGATGAAATTATTCTTAAAGTAGATTTGAAAAGAGGCTATACATAGTAGTGATCTCTCTAATTTCCTTGAGCCTTGAGGGCAAGTGGGCAAGGGCTTGTGAACATCATAAGAAATAAAAGAAAACAAACAGTACTTAGTCTGTGAAACCAAGATCGGAGATTCCTATGCTCGTAAGGTGTTCAAAACATTCAAATCAGGGTCACTTATTACATTGCGTGTGGATTAATCCAATGTTCCTGAGATTTCTTCAGATTTTCTCTTTAATTTATGCAGTTTTTATTCTTTTTTAAAACTTAAGTATAGTTGATTTACAACGTTAGGCCCATCTCTGCTGTACAGCAAAGTGACTCAGTTATACACGTATACACTTTCATTTTTTTATATTCTTTTTCAGTATGATTTATCCCAGGAAATTGGATATAGTTCCCTGTGCTATACAGTAAGACCTTGTTGTTCATCCAGTCTAAATGTAATAGTTTGTATCTACCAACCCCAAACTCCCAGTCCATCCCTCTCTCTCTGCTCCCCTCCCCTTGAGAGGTTGTGAGATCAATCACAAGTCTGACCTCTATGTCTGTGAGTCCATTTCTGTTTTGTAGATAAGTTTATTTGTGTCATGTATTAGATTACACATATAAGTGATATCATATGTTATTTGACTTTGTATTTCTGACTTACTTCACTTATTATGATAAGCTCTAGTTGCATCCATGTTGTTGTAAATGGCATTATTTTGTTCTTTTTTATTGCTGAGTAGTATTCCATTGTATACATGTACCACATCTTCTTTATCCATTCATCTGTCAATGGACATTTAAGTTGTTTCCATGTTTTGGCTATTGTGAATACTGCTGCTATGAAAGAAAGACTCATATTTCTTATTCCATATTTATTCTTTTTAGTAAGGAGGCTTATGTTATCCTATTTGTTAAAGAATAGTTGAAGAATTAACAGAAAACAATTTTCTAATTGTTCTGTCACCCAAACAAATGCATTCAAGTTTTGCCATGTTTTCTCCCACCTCCCTTTATGCCTTACCCACCCTCCGCCCCTGGCCAGGTGGCATCTGTTTGGTTTTCACAGGGTTGTAATGACATTTATCTGTATTTCTGAATCTGACTCTAAAACAGAGAAATGTTAAATGTCTACTTTCTTTCATTTTAAGTACTCTTATGATGAAAGATAATGAATGAAAACAAAATTCTTTTCATTTGACTTTTTCTTTCCAGATGGTATTGTGAAATATCATCAGTGCCTCAATATTCGTGGAGATTCATTCCTGGGACCAATTCAGTCAAATTTATTTTATAAATTGATGTTCCTTCTTAGCTTTGTGGTGAGCAGGTTAGTTTTTGGACTAGTGGATATTTGTACAGGAAAATCCACAACCTTTTTATACCAAAATTTATTCACTATTCAGGTGTTAATTTTGTTCAACTTTTGGTTGGCTGATAAATACATGATGTCTTAGCTCAGGCTGCTATAACAAAATACTGTTGACTGGATGGCTTAAACAACAGACATTTATTTCTCACCGTTCTGGAGGCTGGTAAGTATGAGTTTAGGGTGCTGGTATGGTGGGATTCTAGTGAGAACTCTCTTGTTTTGCAGACAGTTGCCTTCTTGCTATATCTTCATAGGACAAAAAGAGGAAAGAGAAAATAAGCTC
Source organism: Phocoena phocoena (assembly GCF_963924675.1). NCBI lineage: Eukaryota > Metazoa > Chordata > Mammalia > Artiodactyla > Phocoenidae > Phocoena > Phocoena phocoena. The sequence continues at coordinate 89,508,061 of NC_089223.1, read as the reverse complement.
TCTGATCTCCTCTTATGAGGGAACTAATCTCATCATGAGGACTCCGCCCTCATGACTTCTTCTAAACCTAATTATCTCCCAAAGTCCCCCCTTCCAAATAGCATCACATTCACGGTTAGGCCTTCAAGATATGAATTTTGGAGGGACACAAACATTCAGTGCATAACACACACATATGAAGATATACATATATAACAGAGAGAAAGATACATATGAAGATATACCAATAGACAGATGAAGATACAACTAAGAAACCTATATATACATAATGTATCTATTTATATATTTCAAAAATGCATACATGTGTATATCTATATCTTCATATATATCGTCACATATATATCAGCCAACCAAAAGTTGGAGTACACACACACACAGTCATATGTAAATATAAATGTAATGGTTTCTGAGTTTTCATATAACTAAGAATGTATTTTTCTTTCAAGCATGAAAGGGACTGTCGTAGAAAGCTTCTTGTAAAAACCCTTCTCTAGCCCTGTAAATGTTGCCACATTGCCATCAGACTTCCACTGTTTTAGATGAGAAGCTGGAGGTTAATTTTTTTTAATAACTAAATTTAGTTTTTGTTCCTATATAAATAACTGCCCACCATTTTTTCTATGTAGGACATTTAAAATAATAATTGTAATACAAAATTTCTGCTGGAATGTAATACAAAAATTTTGCCAAAGCAGATATGCTTAGTCTTTTCATTTGTTTTGCCAGTAACTTTATAAGCCTATCACTGTTGTATTACTTTTCTATTGCTGAATAACTAATGACAAACTCAGCATCTTAATACAATACCCATTTATTATCTCACAGTTTCTGTGGGTCAGGAGTCTGTACACAGCTTGATTGTGTCCTATCTTATGGCCTCACTAGGCTACGTCTAGTGTTGACCGCTTCCAACTCATTCAAGCTGTTGGCAGAATCCATTTTCCTACAGTGGAATGACTAAATGCTCTGGATTTTTGTTGCTTGTAGGCTGCAGGTTGCCCCCAGCTCCTAGAAGATTTCTGGTTCCATAGGCCCTCTCACAACATTGAAGCTTGCTTCTTAAAACCAGCACAGAGAATCTCTCTTTATCTACAAAAACAGGATTTTATATTATGAAGTGTAATCACGAGAGTGACATTTCATCACCTTTGCCACTTTCTTTTGGTTAGAAGTAAGTGATAGTTTCTGCAGGTACTCAAGGAAGAGGATTACAGAAGAGTCACTTTAGGGTGTGTCCACCACAAACCCACTAAAGAAATATTTTCTTTAAGTCTAATGATTGGTTCTCCAAATATTTCATTTTTTCCTTAGCAACAATAGTAATTCATGGTTTTCTTAGACTGGGATTCTGTATTTGTAAGGACCTTTTAGATGTTAGTGACAGAAATTCAGTTCTAACCAGTTTCAGCAAAAACAGGAGTTTAATGTAAGGATCCTGGGCTAGGTTAAGGACCACAGGCTAGGCAGAGTTGAAAAGAGCAATGGAAAAGTCAAAAAGTAGCAGGAACAATGGAAGTGAGGAAAGTCTGTTCTTTCAGTGGTTCTTGTCTCATCTCTGCCTTGCTCTACGTGTTGCTTTTCTGTTTCTCTCTCTTGCTACACACTGGCTTTCTTTGCCTCAGTTCTCAGGCTCGACAACAAAGGAATAAATGAATGAGCAAACATAATGCCATTGGAACACTGTTGGTAGAGACTAGTGTCCAGCAACTGTGAGCTACTGTTTTGTTCTCTTATTAGTGTTAGTTTTATTATTGTTGTACCTTACATATTCTGTCGCACCTGGGGAGAAGCTCCATTGCTAAGTAAGGCTGGAGAGGCAATCTTATAGTTCTTCAGGAGAATTTCAACTTTCTCTCCTTTTCAGAAAATTTTATTGCTTGCCTTTTTCTTGTGCATTCTCTAAGATTTCAAATATTTCTTCTCTATCACCCATTCTATTTTCTACTATATCAGTTATACTAATTTCAGTGCAGAATTTCTGTAATTAACTCTTTCTTTCTCCCCAGACTTTCTTTTCCAACTGTTTTGCCTTTCTTCACATGCTATTGGTCTTTCTATCACAGTCTATTCTCTCCTATGGCTTTCTGCTTTGCTTACATAGAGGCCATACTGTTTATATACTTGTAAGAATATAAAACGTTTTCATAGAGGCCATACTGTTTACATAGAGGCCATACTGTTTATATACTTGTAAGAATATAAAACATTTTCCAAAACTTGTTTCTAGCTATTATAATACATAGTTTTCAGAGCAGAGATACATTTCTTCTCTGTGCTCTTAAGATGAAATTGTTTTGTTTCTTAATTTCAAAATACCCCACCTCTATGAGGTTGTGATTTTATGTTGAGTTCTCTTATGTAATGAAGATAGACCTTTCAAACAGGTACATAAAAGATGCTGCTGTATCCCTTCACTACTCTATCTCTGGGCTGGCTACTAGCTTCCTACTACAAGCATCTGGGATTCTGCACCTGAGGCTTCTCCAACATGCTTGGGTACAGGAATGCCAGAGAATTGGCATCCCTGAGGGTAGTCCTCATGGGGGTAGCCCAAGGTGGAATGGGAGTTGCCCAGCTTCTTAAATTCTCAGTGGGGACAACTTTAAGGCATGCTCTAAGCTCTTTCCCAGAGGTCTGCAGTGGGTCTGAAGAGACCATTTTGGTGTTGATTTTTCTGTTGGTGTAATTCTGCAGCAATATATTCTCATGTAGCTTCTAAAAATGGTGTGTAGGAAACATTTCCTGAGTCCTTGCTTGAAAATATTTTACTTCCAAATTTTATGGATAATTTGGCTGGGTATAATACTCGAGGTTGAAAATAATTTTTTTCTTAGTATATTTGTGACACCATTCTATTGCCTTCTAGCATATGGTACTGCTGGAAAAATATCAGTCTGAGTTTTCTTATTTTTGTGTGATCAGTTTTGTCTCTCTAAGAACTTTCAGAATCTTTCTTTTATCTTTGGGGTCTTAAAATTTTACAGATTTTAAAATTTGGTGTGGTTTTCTTTTTACTTATTGTGCTGGTACTCAGTAGGTTGTTTAAGCTTAATGCCCTATATTCTTTTGTGTCTCTGGGGAAATGTCTTTCCCTTATTGCTCCAATAATTTATTTATGTCTTTTTAAAAAATCCTTTTATTTTGGATGCTGAAACATCTATATTGGTATTCTATACGTCATACGTTTGATTGTGTGTTATCTCTCTCTTATCCTTTGTTTTTCTCTACAGTCCAGGGATTTCTGAATTTTATTGGTCATTCTTTATATAGAACTTTGTTTATTTTGGCTTTTTCTTCTTCATGCTGCTTCTTTGGAAATTTTTGATTTTTAATTCATATTTTTAAAAGACCCTGTTAATCCATGTGCGTTTATTTCTCTTCTGTTGTATAGTTTGTATTCCCATTGACCTTAATGATAATATTAATTCTTCCAAGAGTCTAGCAATAAATTGACTTTAGTTTTAGATTTTGGTGTTGTTGCGAGACTGTTTTATATCTCTATTTGGAAATTTTCCTAAGAAACTTGGAGTGCCTACATCAAGAGCCACTAGTCATATGCCAATTAAAACCAGAATCAGATCCTGTGTTTTTCAAATTAAGTTTACAAACTTGGCTCTTAAATTAATAAACTATGTAATAACATTGGCAGTGTATCAGTTCCTCCCAACTTGTGTTAAGTATTCCCTCACTGGTAATTTCCTTGTCCACATATTGGACCTAATTGAAAAAATTTCTACCTAACAAATGTGATGGATTCATACTTCCAAGCCATTATTTGCACATCTTGGGGGGTATTTTAAGTCAGAGGCTTAAGCCAAGTAGTTTTAATGACCTGAAAAGGAAGTTATCCTGGGGTAATTTATTAAGTGTATGTATGTGTTTTTTAATCTGTTTTTGTCCACTGGAATCCTTAAATAGAAGAGAAACCATCCAAGACAGGTATTTTCAGGCTAGAATACCATGGCGCACATCTGCCTAATAAAGTTGTTGTTGAAGCCCTTCCTGTTGACTTTTAACCTCGGGGTCTGTGTAAAGTCCCTCATTCATTAAACAGTTGATTCCATTAGCAGCAGGCTGTGTCTGGGATCCTGGAGACCTTGCACCTGGCCTGCTTTATTCCTGACAAATCATCTGATTTTATTGATAGCCACCTGGAAAATTACATTTAGGGCAGGGGGCTCAAGCACACAACTTAGAACCCACTCCTCAAAAGAAGCAGCAAGAGGCAACCTACCCTGGTCACCTATGCAGCCAGTCCATAGAAATAGGCATTTTTGAAGGAATGACTCAATATTACTTTGTCACGTTCACTCTGCTATTTCATCCTCTAAGGGATATTTTAAATGAGGCAGGTTTCTCTTCCAGTTTGCATTGCAGAAGGGGAAAGGACAGTTCCCAGCCTGCCATCAGAAGCCTTCAGCAGCCCCTTGACTGGAGTCCCTTGTCAACTCCTATATTATTCTGTCCCCCAGGCCTCACATGATGCTTGTGGGGTGGTGCCTAGCAGTTCTGGAATAGCAATGCTTCTGACCCCACAGCAAGTCTTCTTTCTGGCTGCCACATTAGATCAAAAACTGTGTGGGATTATCCCTTCAGGAGGCAGTTCTCCTTTTTCAGTTGTTAGCAGGTGTTTCTGAACAGATTCACACTCTCTGGGGAGATGGGAAGCGTGTCGGTGTCAGAGGGAGAGATTTGCTTTGGGTTAGCAGTGATGATGGCACACCTCCACACACTTCATGCAGCTCCCCGAGTTTCATCCAGAGCTCAAAAAAGGCAGAGGCAAAATTGATGAAAATGTTTTCCTTTTGGGGCAGAAGGAGCCAGAAACCTCCTAATTACTACAGGAAAAGGAAGAGGCTTTGTCAATTATTTTTCCAAGAAGATGGAAAGCTTGAGGGCACTCCCTGAAGTTGAGTCAGGAAACTTATTTTGAACAGGAAAAAAAAAAACATTGCACATAGTCTTAGAAATGAAACCATCTGTGACCCTGTTTCTTCAGATTTGAAAAGAATGGAGCTTGAGGTTTCTGTGGTTTTTTTTAGCAGCTTAGGTCTTAGGAGCTCAAGTTCTCAAAAGTGTGCTTCTCCATAGCACTCTACAGTTGCATGTAACTGATCATCACTGATTGGAGGGGGGATTGACTTAGTAAGAAATCAGAATGGTTAAATACCACCAAGAAATAATAGCTTTTGAGTAGATTATGCAGCCTTACTGCTTTCAAGAGCAAGCAATTACTCAAAGTAGACCAAATGAAGTATTGCAAAGCAGAGCTCTTCAGGAAACCTGTTTTAACATATAACTTTAAAATGGTTTATAATTCATGCAGCAAATAGCAATAATAAATGTTGTGATAATTGTTTGCATGCCATGCCTCTTGGAAAGAGTTTGGAGTGGAGAAAATTATACTTTCTTTGTACTGGATGGACCTGGGTTTAAATTCCTTTCATACTACCTATTCATTGTGAGATTTTTAATCCACTTAGCTGCTTAAAGATGTGTTACTCACATCTCAGTTTGACAAAACTGCAACTGTTATACGTTACAGGGGTGTTAATAGGAGTAAATTTTTTAAAAGTACATCCACAATTGTTGAAAAGTTTTAAAAATGCAAGTTAGATTCTCATTGCACTTAGAATGAAATCTAAACTCCATGCTAGGAGCAAAGGACCTTACATGCTCTAGCTCCTGCCTCCAATTCCAACTCATCCACTCCATTCACTCTTTGCTTAGCTCTGCGTCCTCCTCAGCTTAGATGATTCCCACTATATTCTGACATCAGTATCAATGGTTTCTTCTTATATATAGTGCAGTATTGTGATTTATAAGAAATATATACTTGGTCATTTAGATGATCAGAATATATTTCTCAGGCTTCCCTGGTGGCGCAGTGGTTGAGAGTCCGCCTGCCGATGCAGGGGACACGGGTTCGTGCCCCGGTCCGGGAAGGCCCGTGAGCCATGGCCGCTGAACCCGCGCGTCCCGAGCCTGTGTTCCGCAATGGGAGAGGCCACAACAGTGAGAGGCCTGCGTACCGCAAAAAAAAAAAAAAAAAAAAAAAAAAAAAAAAAATATATATATATATATATATATATATTTCTCATAGATATTTGGTCTTAGTCCACAGTTCTGACTCATAGTTCCCCAAACCCTTGGAATTTCCTTTGAAGAGAGTAATAAATGTGTCTTCTGTTATGTTAATGAAGTGACTTTGGGACTGTACCTAGGGCTGGGGGAATGATTGTCCAGAGAATCAACTGTGTGTTTTAGGAGCTTCAGGAAGGGAAGGAGCTGGAGATAAAATCAATCACCAATGGCCAATGACTTAATCAATCCTGCCTATGCAAATAGGCTTCCATAAAAACTCAAAAGTAGAGGGTTCAGAGAGCTTCCGGGTGAACATGTGGAGATTTGGGGAGAGTGGGCATGCTCTGAGAGGGCATGAAAGCTCTCTCTGCACACTTTCCCCATAGCTTACCCTATGTATCTCTTCTATCTGGCTCTTCCTGAATTATATCCTTTTACAATAAACTGGCAATCTAGTAAGTAAAATGTTTCTCTGAGTTCTGTGAGTTGCTCTAGCAGATTACTCAAACCCAAAGAGAGGTTGGGAACCTCTGGTTTACAGCCAGTCAGTCGGAAGCACAGGTAGCAATCTGGACTTGTGACTGTTGTATGAAGTCCAAGGAGGGAATCTTTGGATTCTCTAATTTATAGCCTGTAGATCAGAAACACAGGTGATAACTTGGACTTGCAACTGGCATCTGAAGTTGGGGTGGGTAGTCTTGTAGAAATGAGCCCTTAACCTGTGAGACCTGATGGTATCTCCAGGCAGATAATGTCAGAACTTACTTGAACTGTAGGACACCCAGCTGGGGTCCAAGCATTGCTTGTTGATATAGGGGAACCATGCCCCACCCACGTGTATCTTGAAATTGGGGACCAGAATTCAAATTAGATACCTTCCCTTAACCACATGTCTCTATGTAATATGGGGTCCACAAGGACTACCTCATTGATTCATTCATTTAACCATATTTATTGAGCACCTACTACATGCTGGGCATTGTTCTAATAGAACAGTACTGAACAATACTGCACTAACTAATACAGTACTAAACAATCCCCAGTAGGTCCTTGCTTTCATGGAACTTTCATTTGCATGGGGGAGACAGATAAAAAAACAAGCAAATAGTAGGATGATTTTACATAGTAAAAATAACTATTAAGAGAACAAAATGAAGGAAGGAGCTGGTGTAGTTCAGGTAGTCAATGTCTCCAATAAGGAAGTGATTTTGAGCTGAGACCCCAGCTCAAGCCAGAATCCTGTAACAAATAAGAGGTAAGTCCCCGTAAAAAGAGAAGCTTCCTATCCTGCTCTATGTTAAAGGAGCAGGAGGTTTTGTGAATAAAATAAGCATGGCTAAAAGTGCTCTTCTGCAAGACAGACTTGAGCTGTCACATCACTCTTTCCCACCGAGTTCTTTGTCTTTAGGTGGGCAATAAAACTTTCCCAGGAAACCATCGTGACAGCTGGGGGAAAGGACCTATAATAGGGTCCAAACTTATGAGGTTTTACTATACACCATCTCAAAAGGGGAACTTTTGAAAGCACAGAATTGGATGTGTGGCTGTTGTTCTTTTTTATTGTGAAGAAAGTTGCGTTCCCCTCTCCCCTTTCCTTGGATGCCCATGTCTCCAAGACAATCATTACGTGGCCAGCAGAAGGGTCCTCCTCACTGAATGTGCAGATGGGCTGTCCACGTGGTCTAAGGCTGGTACCACTGCTTCTGGGTTCACTAGGCATTTATTCAGTCAGAGCTATCCCCATTCTGACTGCTTCCAGCCAGTCGATCTGTCCACTGTGGCTATTTCTCCCTCCTTCCCTTAAAATCTCTCCCTCATCGCTTTAATATGTCTTCAGGGAGTTTCTTCTCTCCTCAGTGTGGTGCTGGGAGAGTGTTTTTCTTGAGTTCTCACTTAAAGAGAATTATGAAGCACTGGAAAAAGCTCTTCTGTTGATTAGGCTTTTTTTCCTCCATTTTGGGGAAATCAAATGACTGAAATATAAATTTGATTTGAACAGTTCTTCAATATATTTTTTTCAACATTGACAGGAATTTTGCCTCTGCATTTTGATTTTGTACATTTAAAAAGTGAACCAGAAAGACTCTTAACCACTAAAAGTAGAAATTTCAAGAAGCAATCTATATACAAACCAGCAGAAAGGATTATGATAAAATGTCTTTTTGCATGTCTGATCTGTAAACACATTTAATGGCCCACTCAGAGGGTGATGGTATTATTATTGCAAGTAACATATTCTTGGAAGATGAGTCCCAAATCAATTTTTAACTGTTCCAAGGATTTGAAAAGTCTGTCAAATATGGTTTTAAAAATTGCAGCACTCACATAGGCCTGTTATTTTATATAAATATAAAATTTGGAGAAAAAAAAGAAAGACAGGGAAAACCTTTATACTTTTGCTAATGGGCTAGGCATGCATAAGTCTAAAGAAATATTCACATATTTCATAAAAAACATAATATGGTGTTGCTCCAGATTAGTGGTAGGTTTCAAATTTATTCTGTCTATTCTCACATTGTTCAGGAATAAGAGAATTCTTTTCCTATGCCATTGCTCCTAACATATTCTAAATACTCTCATCCTCTGAGTGGTACATTGGATGGGTTCCTTTCCGCAGTTAGTTTGTGTAAAGCCCTGTATAAGTGTCAAAGCATAGACACATCACTCCAAATGAGATGACCAAACATGAGATGGACTTCTGAGGATGAAACTTGAAGGCAACTGAAAGATCCTCTAGATGATGACTCAGAATGCAGCCAGTTCCCTTGAACTGTGATCTAATTCTCTTTCCGCCAAAACTCACTGTTTTTCAGTGTCATCTTTTCTCACCCGAGTGGCTCCTCTTTTCCACTTTTCTCCATTTTACATCTTAATATCTAGATATTGGGAGTGAGGGAAACTAGCTCTGCCAGAGTACATGGAAATCTTTCACCTCCCTTACATAGGCACCAACTGAACTTCATAGTGGAGTTTCTGGGTTTTGTGTCTCTGATTCTAATCTGCGGTACTCACATTTAGCTGTTTAGGTTTAAGGATTAGAGCTGAACAGAATGAGATCCCAGCTGAGCCCCAGCTGAATGTGGCTGCCGCCAGGCACAGACCAGAAAAAAACGCCCAAATGACACCTGACTCTGAATAACTTTGGGTGGTTTATTATTCAGAAAGATGTCTTCTCTTAGGACTTATATGTTAATGTGTTTATAAACCCCAAACCAAAAAAAGTGGCATGTTTATTGAAGGGTGCATTAAAAATATTGGTGCATCAAAATACAAAGGTCATATCCAAGACAAAAGAGGAAGAAAAAAATTCTCTCAGGATTGTTGTAGCCCAATTTTTGTTTTCCTAAGAACTTGATAGTCACCAGTCCACAAGTTTGAATGGAGGGAAGATTTGGAATATGCTTATGTGAAGAATGTACTCATAATGCCCTTGGTGGCAGCATCTTAAGTTTTGAAAATTTGGAATAATTATAAATGAAAGTCTTCTTGTCTATGGTGTTTACATAAATTGTAGGCTCTCCAATGATGCTGTGTCAAAAACTGCTATTCTGTGTAAAAATAAGAAGAGATAGTTTGAGGATTTATAGCCAGGGGCTCACATACAAAAGAAGTGGATTAGATTCATTTGTCTCAACCTATTTAGCTACACTTCTGATGGTAATATTGCTACTTGATAGGTCATTTCTCTTTTTTGAAATTCTAAACTGTCACCTTAGAAACCTGACTATTTATTATTATGTGCCATCCTTCAAGACCAGAACAAATCACAAAAGGAGATATATAAGGTATTCTTTTAATGCCAGGATTTAGTATAAATCACAATTTCTTCTTTTCTCTGGAAAAAGAAAGGGGCAGAAGACAGCGATGACAGGGGGTACCTGTGCTTAGTTATATACGATTTGAGATGAGTTAATAGCATGAAATATATTCATACAGTGAACTTCTGCAAATGTGAAATTTCTGTGCTTCATGATCGAAATTCATTACCAATGGAAAGGATTAAAACCAGAGAAAATGACTGGGGAAAGCTGCTTGAAAACATACCAGGCTTGAAAAAACAAGAGAAACGCAAGATAAAACTAAAAAGAATGATCTGGCACTAAGAGAGTTTAGTAAAATTTTATATATATGTACATTTATAAAATCTTCACAGATGATCATGAATGTATGGATGAAACTATGATAGAAAAATTTAAAGGCTGAAATTGTACACATATTAAAACAGAATAATGGCAGCATTTATGGAGGAAAAATACTGTATAGGCTCAAATTTATGTTGGCACTAGCCATAAGACCTCTCTCCTTCCACAAATGTCACCATTTAAAAATCTTGGTTCAAATTCACATTACTTTAATTCTGACATGGAAACTAGTAAAAAAAAAATGTTTTAACTTGGATTAATTTGCAAGTGATCTAATTAAAGAAATGAGGTACATTTGAAAAGGGGCAATTTTATGACTTTTAAGTTCACATAGTAATGAGAGTCTGGCTAACATATGTCAACCCCCTTCCCCATCGCCTTTCATCTAAAGACATTTATCAGTGTATTTGGCACTGTGTCTCATGTTCATTCATTCACTCAGTTGTTTATTCCCTAACTATTTGAAAGACATCATAGAAGGTGTTCATAAAGCCATAGCAAGAAAAAAACAGACACTGTCCCTGCCTTAGTGAAACAAACAATCTAGTGGAGGTGATGGACATTAACTAAAAATTAGAATTGTGATACATACTCTGAAGGAAAGGAACATAACTGTGCAAGATCATAGTAGAACTTGACTTGAGAAATCAAGGATGATTTTCCTGAGGAACCAGCCTCCTGAAGCAACAGAAGAGTTAATCACTGTAAGGGAGGTGTGGGCAATTCACCAAGAGTGTCTCAGGCTCAGAGAACATCGTGTGCAAAAGCTGGTCCTGTGTTAAGGGGGGAACTGTGCGTAGGATGAATTAAAAGGAGAGTATGGCTGCCACTTGGGCGTTCATTGGAATCATAGAATCATAAAATGTTAAGGCTGGAAGGGCACTCAGAATGCTCTAGATCAATCTCTTTATTTTACAGGTGAGGAAACACTCAGAGGGGTTAAGTGACTTGGCCAGGGTGACATTGCTAATAAGTGGTAGAGTTGGGATCAGAGCCCAGGGCTCCTCATTACCCTTTTAATGCTTTCCCACCACACCATGCTGATTCTTTGTATCTGTGTTAATGAGTAGATCAAGATGCTTTGAAATTAGCATAATAATTATTTGTGTATAAATACTGCATTTAAAATACTGCTGTATAACAGAGCTTATCCTTTACCATACACACCTGCTAACTGTCAATGTATTAGTCCTAAATAAGTGAATAATAATTGACTTATCATCATAAAAGGGGTCAGATCACAACCTAGGCTTGAGATTTGCCTGAGTTAACACAAATCCTGAATTAAGGGATTCTAAGTTAATGATATTTTACTGTAACTCATTACCTTATTCAATAACTATAGTGCTGGGTCCTAGGCATAGTGCTGGGGCTAAAATGGTCTCATTTTAGTGAATTAGATCCAGTTACTCCTTTCAAGGAGCTTGCAACCCAGTGATAGCACTTACACACAACATTTTTTTTTTTTTTTTTTTTTTGCATCCGAAATCTGATATCAGTGTTTTGAGGTAAGGCCTGGCACCAAAAGGATGAGATTTCTGGTCAGAATTTTTTTTTTTTTTTTTTTTTTGCGGTACGCGGGCCTCTCACTGTTGTGGCCTCTGCCGTTGCGGGGCACAGGCTCCGGACGCGCGAGCTCAGCGGCCATGGCTCACGGGCCCAGCTGCTCCGCGGCATGTGGGATTTTCCTGGACGGGGGCACGAACCCGCGTCCCCTGCATCGGCAGGCGGACTCTCAACCACTGCGCCACCAGGCAAGCCCTCTGGTCAGAATTTTGAAAGAATACCTCCCAAAAGAATGTTTAGAGCAGCTAACCATTCTAAGATGAGGAAGCTTCCAGCTTTGGGGTGGGGAGGGGGGTTAGGGAGAGAGGAGTGGGAGGAGATTGCAATTGTTGCTTAATTAGACCTTGGTTAGGTCTCCAGATTGAAATTACCAATTGTATTCCTATGACAGATTGTACTACCCTGGAGAGCTGGTGATGAAATCCCGCGGTTGAATTACACTGCACTATAAACTTCATTTGTTCTTAGGTGCTTAGTGATTTGCTGTAATAATGATCATCCATTTGCTGGACAGCTGAGATTTTTTAAAAGCTTGATTGTTTTTGGCATTGTGTTATTAATCCTGGAAGAATGCAACACATTTGTAGCAATTCTCTGTTTGTACAAGCTAGAATATCCATGTCTTATAAATGCTGGCCATTTAATACCTGTGCTTTAGACCCCTGTGTTTTTCCTGGCCATTCTACCAAAGGGTATATACTTTTGTTTTTCATTAACACCACCAGGAATATGCCCATCTCTAAAATTTCAAGGGGATTAATTTTAGCTCTGTTTTATGGACAGAAAGGCCAAGAAAAATCCCCAATGAAGGGTACATGCTGTCGATCTTCTTTGGTAGATGAAAGCCAAACAATTTCAGACAAACCCCTTTCTAAGAAATGCACTGCATACTTCGATCCAAATACTCATCTGATGAGAGTCTAAAACCCCTACTGAATTACACTGGATGAGAACCCTGATTCTTTCAAGATCACTGAAGAAATCGACTCTCATCTCTGATTCTGATACTTTTTAGCCCATCCATCTTGAAAATGTCTATGGAATGATTCTGTTGTACCTTCAGAAATGAAATTCATAGGCATGGATTTTCTCACACAGCAACTTTATATACAAAGATGAGAATAGCAGAAAGGTCATTTCCAAAGAAAGTGACATTTATTCTGTATTCACTGAAAAGCCAAAAGAGTTTTCTCATTCACCCACACTGACTGAGCCCTGCATCTCGCCCAGCAGAGGTGAAAGAGGCTGCTCCTATCTGCTCGTGCATCCAACTTCAGGCTCAAGACCTGTCCAGACAAAATGGCTTCTTTCAAGGATGAACCTGCTGTGTTCATCAGAGACTTTATTTTGTTTATAGTTCAAGCTTGTTTGACAGGTTTTGTTTACTTTGTTCAATACAACTAAGCAAATGCCTGCCTCCTTTTTGGATTAGTTTTGCACTAGTGTTACCCTCCACTATTTTCTCTTATAGGGTAAGGCATTAGCTGTGCAGATTTATACATACATATATATATGTATGTATATCATATATATGGATATATATGTATGTTAGTGTATATACATATATGCATGTATATGAATGTGCTGTGCATACATGTATGCATATATATGTATCGTTCAAAGTCAGTGATTTCTAAAGAAATGTAGCCAGGCATCAATTATTGACTCTAATGGAGACCAAGACCAAGAATAGCTGCATAAAGTCAAATCAACAAAGACTGTCCAAACCTCGTATTAACAATGGTTTTGACCTCATTTGCAACAAAATCTTTTCCCAAAGCTCTTGCTGCCCAAACTATCTGCACCAGGTTTGGAACAGCAAGTGCTGCAGAGAAGTCATGCAAGTGCTTTACGTGAACTTGAGAGACAGTTCCCTCTATTCCCACAGTGCTGCTGAGGGATGGGGGATGTGGGTGCTGAAGCAGAGAAAGGGGGAGAATGCCAATGGGGCGGAAGGGTCTCCTTGCATTCTAGTTTTTCCTAAATCAGAGCTTTATAGCCTCTATCCCACATAATGAATAATTAAGAGTTTATTGTATTTTCCTCAATTGAAACTTACTTCACTGGAAGACAGTGTTGCAGAAAGATTCAGCATACAGACTCTGAGTGTAAAGCATGCCTGTGTACCCACCTACTAGCTGTGGAACTCTGGGGACACTGCTTAGCCTTTGTGCTTTTGAATCCTCATCTGTAAAACAAATTTCATAATGGTCCCTGCCTTACTGGGTTATTTTCATGATTAAATGAATTAATACACGTGAAGCAACTGTAACAAATCTTGACATATAGTAAGTGCTCAAAATTGTGAACCATTTGGGAATGCCCCATCAGAGACAATTTAGGTTATTGGGAAACTAAAAAGTTTGAAATGTGAGAGACAATGTTGTTATACTTAGGGCTGACCAGGACCGTAAATCTGGCTGTTAAAATAATAAACAGAGTAATTATTAGAGAATTAACAGCAACTCTTATGAAATTACATTTGAGACTTGAACCTTGCTCGAAATTCTTTAATGTTTAAGACCTATAAATGTCAGAGCTCACTAATTTCTTTGGCTTTCAATAAATGCCAGTGACTTTGAGAATTGCTATCCCTTTAGCTTATCTGGCAAGAGCACAAGCTTAAAGGGTATCCAAGAGGGCAGTGATTATAGTGATGACCCATCCTCTTCTCAGCAGAAAATACAGGTTACTGAGTTCAACCAGCCTTTCAGACCACAGAACTTCTGGGGGAGCTTTTGTGTAGAGTCACTTGAACTAGGTGCTGAATGGGATTTCCAAGGGCAGAGAAGACACAGCCCCTTCTGTTAAAGGGTGCTCTATTCACTAGGAGAAATATGTTGACATACATGTAAGTGTATATATATATATATATATATATATATATATATATATATATATACACACACTAATGTCTAATTCTTCTGGAATCTGCAGAGAACAAGATAATTTTATCCAGTAAAATGTTTCAAGTAACCAAACTTGTCCCATTTGGGCCCCCAGAAAGTGATTTAAATATTTCAGATGGAAATCTTCCTAATAGAAGATTTTTGCATTCATTCAATAATGCAGGATCATCATTACAGACATCAGTTATTGAACTGTGCTGTAGTGTAGGGGGCTACTGAGGTATGAAGGACTGGTTGCCCCTGTCCTAAATGACCCCAGATGGATATCCTTTTTATGGGGCTTCTCTTTCTTTCCTTATGGATACACAGTTAGCTTGCCTTCACTTTCTCTCATTTCTTAGTGGGTTGGATATCCAGAAAAAAAAAATGCTGATTGTCAGAATTCTGCCCAACAGAAATTAATTAGGTCTACAATGGTTTTTTTTTTTTAATAAAGGTAAATGCAAGGAGACCATTATCTCTTGAGTACCTCCTGTGTGCTAAGCATTTCTGCATACATCGTTGTCATTTAGTCCTCTAACAATTATTGCAACATAAAGGATGTTACTGGGGTTCAAAGGGTGTCCTAATTTGACCTAGATGAGTGCTTCTCAAAGTTCAGTGTACATAAGAATCACGAGAAGAGCTTGGTAGGACAATTTCCTGGACACCATCTCCAGAGACACTGATTCAGTAGGGCTGGGGTGGGGCCCAAACACTTGCATTTCTAACAAGCTCCCAGATGATGCTACTGTTGATGGTCACTGATTAAACTGCCCTCGATGATACAGCTGGGAAGTGTCAGATGGAATTCCAAGCAATGAGTGTCTAACTTCAGAGTACATTATTTCATAAAATCACACTGTCTTGACCATGTTGCCATAAATTTTGGCTGGGGAGACATACTTTTGGCTTGGAGTCTGAATTACGCTACACATAGGTCCATTTGGTAGAAAAGTCAATAGCTCCAGACTCAGAGATTTGGTTACCTAATTAGCTCCTATGCTCTTACGCACATGTCAGTATTTATTTCATTTCCATACATATTGTTGGCCAGGTATTGCTGTAGGTGCTGGTGACACAGCAGGAAACAAGAGATGCACAAATTCTTTTTCCTCATGGAGCTTACATTCTTTAAAGGGGAGTTAGACATAAAAAGAAAAGCAAATAACAGAACAAGGTAATTTCAGAAAATGATAAGTGCTGTGAGACAACTAACAGGGGCTGGAAGGATAGGGGACAATGAGTGTGGGGAAGTTCCTCTGGACTGGGCAGACAGGAGAGGCCTCTCCCGGGAGGTGATATTTGAGCTCATACCTTAGTGACATGAAAGAAGCAGGACATTTGAAAATCTGCGAGCAAATTCTTTCAGCCAAAGTGAAAGGTTTCTGATTTGGGGAATTAGCTTAGTGTGTTCAAGAGAGAGAAAGAAGTCCAGTGTGTCAGTGGGCTGTGCTGGTGGGGGGGTGGATGGGTGAGTTGGGGAGCAGTAGGAAACCAGGAGAGAATTAGAGAGCTGGCACAACAGAGCTGGAAAACTAATCTTTGTACAAGTGCTACATGATGGGAAGGAAGAAAGATAAAATCATGAATATTAATAGAATAAAAAAGAGATTAGGAGAAAGGCTTTGAGAAGGGCTTTTTATAAACAAGGACCTGAAGGCAGAGAAGTAGTTACTTGGTTGATATAGGTATGAAGGAAACAACTTGGAGAGATTCATTGAGAAACCCAAGCTTGTATAATGGAATGAGTGAAAAATTGAAGTATTAATTCCATTAGATGTTAATATCTGTTTATGATCAGGGCTTATTTATAGACGCCTGGCAAGAGTTAAGGGCAATAGGAATGGCCTGGAATTTAGTTTGGTTATATGTACATAGGTAATTAAGTAGGGCTTAATGACCGCTATGAATTAGAATCACCTGATGCTTAAAGGATACAGCTGCCTGGACCCCGTTCTGGATAAACTAAATTGGAATCTGTGGGCAGTTGGGCCTGGGGTGCTGTGTGTAGTTTTGAGGCACACACCACCCCCAGTGTAGAATCATTATCCTAGAGCAGGTGTTAGCAACCTTGACTGCACATTGGAATCACTTGGTTAAGCTTCAGAAAACAACCCATGCCCAGGTCTCACCCCAATCAATTCATTCAGAATCTTTGGAAGTTAGAGGGTATTAAAACAGCAGCAGCAACAACAAACCTTCTGGCCAATTCTAACATGTTGCTGCCCTTAAGGGATACTTTGTAGGGCTACAAAGATAGTGAAACCACCTCCTTGCCCTCTGAGTTTACACTCTAAAAGAGAAGGTGTGAATCAATGCAATGTAGTGTGCCCCTCATAGAAACATTAAAAGTAAAAAGTGGAGGAAAATTAGAGGTGAGAGAGATTAATTCTGTCAATGAGGGGTGGCATAGGGTGACCAACCTGTCCCAGCTTGCTTGGAATTCTCCTGGTTCTAGCACTGAAATTCTGAGTCCTACAAACCACTTAGTCCCAGGCAAACTGGGATGGTTTGTCACCCTACGTGGTAGTAGAAGTTGCAGATGAGAGATTTGAATGGTAAAATGAGCCATGTGCCAAGTGGGCCATATGGAGGTACAAGTAGGGGTGGAGAGTCAGTGGCAGGCTGTGAGGACAACGTGCAAAAAGGCACAGCATGGGTTGAGGGCTTGGAGACATCAGGAGTTTAGTTTCATTGGTAGAAATGTATGAAGGGATTATGCAAGATGAGTCTGATGGGGCAGTTCAAAATCATCACGGGTCTGCCTTATGTGCCCAGAAGTTTTGCATTTTACCCCAAGGCATTGAGGGGGTCGTTGATAATGTTGAAGCAATTGGTGAGGGAACATAGTTGTAGTTTTTGATTTTCATCTTAGAAAGATCCCTGGATGAAGGTATGGTGTCACGTGCTTATTTCCATGGAACAACGCTGACTCATTGGGGGACTAACTCCTTTAACCTCTCTCAACATGCAGATTCATTAGGAAAATGCAGGGGTCACACTGGTACAGGGCAAATTTCAGATGAAAGCGTTTTCATTACTTCTATGGATTCTTCAGATGAAACAGCCTCGAAGTTGCCGCGTATTCAGACACTGGATCCATGAGTTGGGTCTCAGCCCATCTTGGCTTAGCCGCATGCCCTAAAAAGCTCATCAGCTTGAGTCTTGAGGTAGCAGCTCTGAAGAACAGAGCTTGCCCCCTAACACAGATGGTGCTGGGGAGATTAATGAAGGTTAGTTTCAAAGGGTTTTGTACTCTTGGAGGAAATTTCCTACATAGATGTTTCTTCTATAGTACAAATGACAGTAGAATTGCAGCAAAATAAAACATAACCAATTTGGGAAAGACCACACGAATAGTAATCCAATTTTAATACCTGAAGCGTCGTAATATAACATTAATGTTTGGTGGATGATACATTTTGATGTCACTATTTTACCAGTTTCTCTGCTTCTTCTCCATGCACTGGCCCATTTAATGGAATGGGTATTAAATACACTCCTTGTTGACTTTCAGCCGTATCTCTTAGCTATGTTACTCTCCCCTAATTTAAAACAAAATAAATAAACAAACAGTATACCATGCCCTTAGTTAACAACAGTATCACAAATAACATAAACAGCAATAATAAAAAAAAGTAAGTAAATAAATACAAAGTTAAACATTAATCCTTGAAGGAGATATAGCTACATAATACAAATTATTTGGAATGCTTCTGTATGAGAGATTTGTTTCTTTTCCCCATTTACTTATTTATTCAATCACTTATTTATATCAGAACGGGCACATGGATATTTATTTTTCATTATTTTAATCACATGAACCAGGAATCATGAAACAGCATCCTTCATGCCCAAGTTGGAAGGCACTTGTGCAGGAGATCAGCTTCTATATCCTACCTCCTTCCCTCATCCCAGGTGAAGCTGTTGACTCTTCTTAGTATAACTGGACACCTCCCGAGTGTCCAGTAATTGGACACTTACCAATAATTGCCATGGTATCCCAGGGATGCCCAGATAATGCCTTCCTGTATAAGCAAGAAAAGCAACCTATGAGCCCACGTTTCGCTCTATCTTTTTCTTCAGCAGCAACTTAAGGTGGATGCATTCTGCTTTTCATTCTTGTCTCAGAATTCTTTCTTGTTAGTCTTGTAATATGGAAGCTTATCCAATTTATATCTGCCCTTCAAGGGCTTATATTTGGTTGAGTATTTTTTTTTAATCTCTAATTTGATCTGGGACTAATGTCAGATCATTTTTTCACAGCTCCAGTATATATCTCTCATAAATGCACATCACCCACATCTGAAGACTGAAACAAGGGGGCATGCTGTTGGATAATGCAGCCAAAGTTGCTTGTGCAGTTGTTAAGAGTACAGAGCTATCCTTTAAGAAGAAGCTCAGTTCCTGAGTCAGAGCTTGTGTATACTTGGGGCTTATTCAGATAGTCAACGGAATTCTGAAATGCTTTCTGAATTTCTAAATGAAAGCCTCTCTCCACAGAGCTGCTCTTTGCAGGAGGGCAGAGGGGTATGAGTAGAGGGAGGAAAAACCATATGTGGGGTGTGTGTGTGTGTGTGTGTGTGTGTGTGTGTGTGTGTGTGCATGAGCACATATCCAGGATCCAGGAAGCAGGCAGGGAGCAAGAAGCCACGTGCCTCACTCCCTTTTGCTGTTGTTATTGTTGTTTTGCTTTTCACATTTCCTTTTAAGCAACTTTGTGTCCAGAAGGCTGTATGCTCACATTGGGCATCAGCGGAGAGTGGTCAGTATTGTAAAGGCCTTTCCTGTTACGAGAAGTAGGAGGAGTGAATATGATGGATAAACTTGTGGAATGCTAGTGAAATGCCCTTGGAGGCTGAAAATGTTCAAGCCAGCTAGCTTACTGCACCTATCTTTAAGGCTTAGTAGAGCTATGCAGATTTCCCAGACATGACAGTCAAATACAAAGTGATTAGAAGCAGAGGAGAAACAATGACAACCAAAAAGATGAATTGCCTCAAGGAACTTAAATAGAACAATAAAGAAAGTCTCAAATATCGTATCATAGACCTTGGTTTCTGAATGCCCTTAAAGAGCCAGTTACCTGAGAGGAGAGACTGAAACCCAGGAGTTTCTTATTAACAACTTAAAGCAAAGCTCAGACCCCTTTATAAATCTTCAATTCATTCACGGCTTTCACTCTGAGATGGAGTGCTGGATGGAGTGATTCTTTCCCCTGATGGTACTTAAGAAGACCTGATTTGGAAACACCACAATAAAACTAACTCAAATTCCCAAAGCAGAAAATGCATAAGCAGACATTTATTTCTTCTTCGATATAGTGGAGATTTTCTATAAATTTAACTTCTGATTAGAAAACTTCTTACATTGGAAAATTTCAGCAATGAAATTTCAGTAATAAGCCAAATGCAGGTCTGCTTGAGGTCGAATGAAATTTAGATGAAAAGTCTGGGATTATCAAAAAGAATGAGGGAACTTCAAGTTTCTGTACATTCAAGGTCAACGGGTTGGATTCTTTCATTTTTGATTTTTATGACAGCACATAATTTCTGTTCTAAGTTGGCTCCCTGCTTTTCTTTAAGCAATAAATTTTGGGTTATGATAGTAAACCTCACTTATAATGAAGCCTGTATCTCTCCCTATCTGAATATTTCTATAGCACCTGTCACTTTAGCATGCCAGGGATCACTTCCTTTTATAGAAAATAACAAAAAAAAATGTAACATGATCATTTGATTTTCTGGTAATAGTTTATAGCAGGATGTTAATCCAGTCATTTAGCTATTGAGAAACTGAGGCATAAAGAAATAAGGTCAATAGTAAACAAGTCCTATTGAACTCATCCTCCTCTAAAATAGGGTGCAATACTCATGAAGCATCAACTTCTATACGGAGTTTGTCGTTTAATTCGTAGCGCATACTCTTTGTACCCACTGTTGGAAAATCACTCTGGTACTGCCTGTGTTCCTCTCTGTGTTGTTGCCTTGAATTCTGATGTCATTACTATACCTTTCTTATTCACTCTTTTCAATCAGTTTGTGAATTATTTAAGGGCAGAGAAAGCGCTTTGAGCTTGTGTGTTTCTCTGTCATAATGCCTAGCATAAATACTCGAACCCCGTTCAATCCAAATGACAGTTGTGACAAGAGATGCCCACTGAGCCATTGCTGGGGACCTCTAGTTTTTACTCAAGGGCTCTCACTTGTTGTGTGCCTTTATAAAGGAGTGAGTAGAGGCTGAAGGTTTTGGGGGAAACCAGAGAGAATTCTTATTCTACAAGATTTTTCCTGAGGTGGATGATGTCTACATTGTTCCTCCTATGGAAGACTTACCTTTTATTCATTCCATATTGAATAAAAGGAAGGACTCTACTCTACGGAAGGGATTTATGGCTGAAAGCTTCCTTAATTATGGGCTAGTATAATAAGTCCTTCCACTATCTTAATGGGGGAATTAAGAAGGTCCTTAATAGAAATTGACAGGATCCATTGCCATTGCAAAGAAGGTTCTGTTATGGTCTGGAGTACCCTCCCAACCATCCCTCATTAACATCTCAGACCATAAGGTCTCTGAAGGAAGCACTAATGGTCCACCTCGTTATGATCTGAGGATGACTGCATGACATCCGTATCCATTGAGATGATAATGGCCCTGTAAAAACTGTTATGATGTCAGCAGAAGAAAAAAAAATCTCATTTACACTTTATAATCTTTGGTTTCTAATATACCACAGTATCTAAATTATACTAGAATTATTTTACAAATCTGGCTTAATAGAGGCAGTGCACATGATACTCTGAAAAAAATCAAAATTCTCTCTTAAAACAGCTGTTATCACCCTTATATACTGCATAAATGAAGGGGAAGATTAGTAATGCTCTCATAGTACTGAAATACTTATGAGTAATGGAATAAAATACAAAGACTTACATTTCCCTAATTTACATACTCATTTACTCCTGGGAGTGAAAAGCAGTTCTGTTTTTAGAACGTTCCAAAACAGCAGAGAGAAAAGCCCATAGTAGTAATAATCCTAATAGGAGTTATTGTCAACCCACACTGAATACATATTATGCATTATGTCCTATGATAAGTAATTTTCCTGCAGCATCTCCTTTTAATCCTTGCAAAAGCATCTCTGAGATGGGCATCCCCATTACCCCTACTGTACAGATAAGAATAGAAAAGTGCAGAGTGGTTAAGGATCGTGTCTATGATTATTCAGACGGTCCACAGTCAAGGTGGGATTCAAACTCATTCAGCCAGACTTCAGAGTCATGCCGTGATTACCAGGAGTGTGTTAGGGAAAGTTGTAAATTTCTGAATCAGAAGAAATGGACTCATGCTTGGCCACTAACTGTGCGACTTAGGACAAAGTCTTTCACCCCTCCAGACTTTTGGACTAGTAAATCTTTGGAAGCATTTTTCAACTCCAACATTTTTACTGGCAAGGACATCACAATAACAGAGCTGAAATCAGAATTTTCACATCATTCCCACTATGGCTACTGGTATTTACCCTTAGTGATATCATTTTTTTCCCATTATAATCCAGTTCAGCTGAACAGTTTTCCCCTTTGGTGCCAAACTGTGGATTTTAACATAACCTAACTGTTTATAGGAAGCATATGAGAAAAGCTATCTTCTGTTACTGTTTAACTTTGTAAAGTGTACAACACACCATTTTTTCAATCAATCTCTATTTGACTGAACAAGGGAAAAATGGAGATGAATATAAACAGAAATCTATTAGTCAAATGCTAGTATTGCCTGTTTATAGCTCTAAGCATTTTCCGGTGTATAAACATAAGAAATCAAGTGAACATTTTCAAGAGATTTATCTTTTGGCTTATATTTAATAAAATCAGCAGAAAAGGGGGACTCTTACAATAAAAAAAGCGCTGTAGGGGTTCTTCCAGCCTTAAGCTCAGTTAGCTATTTGTCAGAACTCCATCTGCAATACCCACATTCTTCCACTAGAGGGGTGAATTGTTCCTAATGAATAAGGCCTCAGTGTTTGGGGGAGGGTACAGCCTAGGGCTGATAACTTATTGTACGATAATATTGTGGGCTCTGAAGATACACTTGGAGTGGCTTTTACCATAACATTCCTACTCAGTGAAGCTAACTAGAGGATAGCGAGTTCTTGAAAAGAGATTTTAAATATCAAGCCCTAATGGACATACAATCTATTTTGATTTGAAATTATTTAGGCAATGGATGGAAAGAATTTGACCTTTCTACCCAAGATGTAGCAAAAGAAGATAATTTGGCTGCTTGATGACGTGAAGATGGGGACTTCTGAATATCTGAGGGGAAGCTCACTGAGGACCCCAAAGCATTTACAGCTTCTACAATTGTTTTGCAGCAGTTTTTACACAAAACATGATTCATTAGGACAGCAATAGGTCCAGGAATAGAGTCCAAGATACTCTACTTTGTTTTTGAAGGTGAAGGGGATGCATTACTGCAGAGTTTACATCCTCTTTGCTCCTGTGCTCACGAGAGACAATGAGCCTTTGACTCCAGCAGGCAAAATGTTGAAGGATAGAAGTGCCATAATCTAAAGGATTGGTTAAAAAGGTATATTAGTATATCCTGACAACCACTGTTTAAAAAGTAAAAGCCAAAAACTGGTTTCTAATGTTCTGGCAAAAGCAGAAATGCTTTAAACAAATTTCAAGGTCTTTCCAGTCCAGTGTTGTACTTTGGCTTTATGTACACAGAATATAGTCATCCTTTTGACATGCTGCTGCTGAAAGAGATGCAAAGATATAAAAATTCATGGAAAGAAGGCAGTTCAAAAGAGACATATTATTAAAAGAAAAAAAAAAGCAGGTCAAATGTTAGGAGTTTATTCTCTAGTAGTTTCCAAACTTCACAAGGTTTTCTAAGGATCCTTTCCCAAGGAAACTTCACATGGAACTGTCCATCAATTCACAGTCCTTTCTGTTTGTGGCATGGGACAGTTTCTGATACCTAAAGAAATATTAGCTGGAAGTTGGGATAGCTTTTAAATTTGTGACAAACACATACACACACAGAGCCAGTCCTCATTATTCACAGATTTTGTATTCTTGAACTTGTCAACTTGTTAAAATGTATTTGAAACCTCACAATCAATACTCATGGTATATTTTGGTCATTCACAAACCTGCACAGAGTGGAGAAAATGTGAGTTGCTGATGTTCTGAGCTAAGTCTAACATGGTGATGCTTTGTTTCCTTGTTTCAACTCTCATACTATAAATAAGTGTCCTTTCGTGGTCTATTTAGGGCCACGTTTTTCAAATTTTTGTGTGCTTTTTTTTTTTGGTGATTTTACCATTTAAAATCGTCCCCAAGCACAGCACTGTCTAGTGTTCATGAGTGCAAGAAGGCTGTGATGTGCCATAGGGAGAAAATACATGTGTCAGGTAAGCTTCGTTCAGGCAGAAGTTATAGTGCAGCTGGCTGTGAGTTCAGTGTTAATGAATCAACAATATTATTGAATAAGGTGTTTTTAAACAGAAATACAGATAAATTATGCTAATGTATTTATGGGTTGACAAAAGTATTGTAACCTGAGTCTCATAGGAACCTAACTCTGTATTTCTCCTAGGAGCAGTGGTTTGTAATTGACTGATTCAGTTTTTGTGGAGATTTTATAAACACAGTGACTGTGTATAATGAGAACCACCTGCAGAGAGAGAGAGAGAGAGGGAGAGAGAGAGAAAGAGAGAGAGAGAAAGGAGGGAAGGGAGAGGGAGGGAGAGGGAGAGCAGAGAACAGAGAAAAGGATAAAAAATGTGAGTATTAAAATAGTATTAAAATGTCTTTTGTTTTGGAATATTCATCTCTGCTGACAAAGGCATTTATTTTAATTTTTTGCATTAAATCAAATTCAATTGAAGTAGATCAAATACTCCACAACCATAAGAGAAGAAAAAAACAGCATGACAACAAAGACTGGTTTGAAATCATTAACAGCAATTCAGTGTCTACTTCATAGCTGACTATGAAGGAATTCCCTTAAATATGAATAGTGAAATATCAGAACAGAGAAGAAAGAAGATTAAATACATCAGCAATTATAAAAAATGGAGATGTGGATTCCACATTAAGGATATGTCTGCCAATAGCAGAGACTTAGGTTCTAGGCTGACCTGAATTCCATCCCAGCGCTGCCAGTTACTACAAATGTGATCTTGGGTGATTGATATAAAAGCTTTAGCCTCAGTTTCTTCATATAAAAAATGGAAATAATAATATCCTACTCAGGTAGTTTCTGTGAACTTTATGTAATTTATGTAACACACGTAGCATAGTGATTATTTTACCTATGAGCATTGTTTCCCTTTTTTCCTTTTTGCTAGTGTAGTGTTTGTTTGTTGTTTCATTGTCTCACATTTGAAGGAAAATGAGACCATGATTCAAAACTTTTTATTTAGGGTAAGTCATTTATTGTGTCCAGCCTCATCCAGGTCTGCAGCAATTC
Organism: Phocoena phocoena; assembly: GCF_963924675.1. Taxonomy (NCBI): domain Eukaryota; kingdom Metazoa; phylum Chordata; class Mammalia; order Artiodactyla; family Phocoenidae; genus Phocoena; species Phocoena phocoena. The sequence goes on along the minus strand of NC_089223.1, from coordinate 89,482,899 downwards.
CCTAAAATTCCTGTGTGGGTCCTTTGTCAGCTCCTGTACCCATTTCCTACAATAGCTATCTGGAACTATCTTCGATTTCCTCATGCTTCTCCCCTACCACTTCCTCTGTGCCTCTTTATAGATAGCCTGGATGCCTACTTCAGAGAAAATAAAGATTTTCAGAAGAGAATTCCCTCAGCTTCCCCTGCCCCGTCTCTTATGACCAAATTATATGCATTCACCCCTATCATTTGTTTTATATCTTTTATTAGGTTCTGGCCAATTTGTGGAGTGGTATGCTAAGTGCTTTACATATTTATCTTATTTAATCCACACAACAGCTTTTTGTAGTAGTTATGACTCTTGCTACTCCAAGTGTGCTGAGTTGAGGAAGATTCTAGGCTAAATCAGAGGATGAAGTGAAAGAGATCTGTGATGAATTACTATGTGTGCTGTGGGCACATGAATAGGTTTTGGTGGTCCTTATGCCACGCAGCTGGCGTCTCAATTCTTGCCAATGTTTCAGTCTCCCAATGGAATTCTTCTCTCTCCGCCTGCCCCTTAAATGTTGGCATTACCCCGTGTCATGCCATACCTTTCCCTTTGTGACTACCACTTCAGTTGCATCAATTGACTCAATCACCAATGCCAGACACTTGGGAGTCATTCTCAAATTCTAGCTTTCCCATTACCCTGCATAGTCAATCAGTCAAAACATCCTGTTGATGTGATGCAGACAATATCTTTGAGATCTGTCCTTTCTCTTCTTTTTCTCTACCAGTAACTTTGTTCAGGTTCATATCATTTCTTACCTGGCTTATTGCCACAGGCTTCTAATGGGTCTTCCAGCTTTTTATCTTGATCCCTGCAATCTGTTCTCCCCAGTGCTATCAAATGTGAATCTTTCTGAAACAGAAATCTGATATCACTGCTTTGCTTAACTTCCCACAATGCCTCTTTATGACTCTTGCCTAAAGGAGCATCTCCTTGGTTAGCTCATAAAAGTCTTTCTGGTCTGTCCCTTGCCTACTTCTACAGACTTTCGTCTCACCATTTACCCCTAATGCTCACTCTTTTTTTTTTTTTAGGCACATCTGACCACTTTCAGCTCCTTAAACATTGATAACATACTGTCTCTTGCCTTTAAGACTTTGTACTTGTAATTCCTCCTTACTGGAACCCTCCATCTTTTGGTTGTCTAGCTAACCTCTTCATACTTTCAAGAATGCACCTCGGGCTTCCCTGGTGGCACAGTGGTTGAGAGTCCACCTACCGATGCAGGGGACACGGGTTCGTGCCCTGGTCCGGGAAGATCCCACATGCCGCAGAGCGGCTGGGCCCATGAGCTGTGGCCGCTGAGCCTGCGCGTCCGGAGCCTGTGCTCCGCAACGGGAGAGGCCACAACAGTGAGAGGCCTGCGTACCGCAAAAAAACAAAACAAACAAACCAAAAAAACGCACCTCAAGGGGAATTCCCTGGTGGTCCAGTGGTTAGGACTCTGTGCTTCTACTGCAGGGGGCCCAGGTTCAATCCCTGTTCAGAGAACTAAGGTCCTGCAAGCTATGCGGTGTGGCTAAAAAAAAAAAAAAAGCATCTTAAATACCACCTACACCAGGAAATGTTCTTTGAACAAAGCCCCTTACAACGTGTATTAAATATCAATATTTCTGCAAAATCCCACTCTTAACTCTCATATATTTATTTATTTATTTATTTATTTATTTTATTGAAGTATAGTTGATTTACAATGTTGAGTTAACTTTCTCATAGAACTTCACACATTGTTTTGTAATGGTCTATTCACTTGTCTGTCTCAGTCTTTGAGTTCACTCAGAAGCAGATGCTGACACAAGAATTTGAGTACAAATAGTTTATTAGGAAGCTGAGTCCAGGCAACTCTGGTAGGGGAGTGGAGAAATGAGTCAGGGGAAGGAGGAAAGCCAATAAAGTGTGCATCATCATACAAGTTACCATTTTGGCAACCAGAACATAAATCAGCTGAGGAACTCTGGAAATCAATGTCAAACATATGTCTCAATTGTTTCAAATGGAGGGTGAGGGAGCTGATTATTTATACACCAATATCCACTCATGGCTGTTTTGAGGGGCTATTGCTAATGGTACGAGAGTGTTGGTGGACAGGAGATAATTCCAGGGCACCATCAGCCTGCTGTGTACATAAGCCCTTAGCAAAAAGATGAAGATACTATGAGTGAGAAGTTAGGCTGGTGTGCACAGAAATATAAGGCCTGAGACAATATGGACAGAAACTGACAGCCCACGCAACTACTTGTATAATAACCTACTTGAGAACTAGGGCCAGAAAACTGAATGCTTAATGTTAAAATATTAACTTCTCCAATGTAGCATATGTAGTAAAACTTAAGTAAATATTGCAGTCCAGTTTTGTCTGACTTCAAATTCTGAACTCCTTTGCTCACACCAGACAGCCACCCGTTCTAACACAAAATAAGAGAGAGGATGAAAATGAAGAGTGTAAAGAGAAGCTTACTATATAAAACAGGTACACTTGGGTGCTTTAGGGATGCTAAAATGTGCTTAGAAAATTTCAGTTCAGCTTATTACGTGCAAGGAACTAGGTTCTTTCCTGTGGGATCACAAGGATTAAGAGACGGCCTCATTCTTCAGTATCTCACAATCGTTTATGTGTGTTTGTATTTGTATATATGAGTGGGTAAGTGTGTGGGGGGTGATATAGTAGGCAGGCAGATATGCCAGTTCAAGAAAATTTTCAAGAAAAAGATGCCCACTCCACCAATCCAATTTTTTAATTTAAATCTTTTAATGCTTCACCATAGACATAAACACTTCTGGGATGAAATTGCTTATCAGGGATAAACCATAGTACAGTGAAAAGAGCAGTCAATCAGGTGTCAAAAGCCATGGATTCTAAGCTTGACTTTGCATCAAGTTGCTGTGTGACTTTGGATTCATACTGATTTTCCTGGCCTCAGTCTCCTTATCTGTGGAATGGAGTGGTGGTGAAGGGACTTTATTATTTTAGGAGCTGTAAGGTGACTTCCAGATTTATAGCTGCCGTGCCATGCCTGAAAACAAGCTGTAAGCCAGGCAGTGTCAAATGAATATGTTTTCATTTCTTTTTTTCCAAAATGAATTTTGTGACGGTTTAGTATTTACTTTTTCAAAGAATCTTTGCGTTTTCCTTGTAATGATTAAAGGTAACTCATTGATATTCCAAAGAGGACATTTGTTAAGCTTTTATTTCACAGTATAACCCCTTGCACATTAATAGTCAGAAAACTAAGACTTAAATAAATAGAAATTACTGTTTGTCCCAAGGATTAAAGGAGAACAAGTTTGTTATTGTCAAATAGATTTCACAAAGAATATTAGAAGGCCATGCATAAGCTTTATAATAGGACAGGACAAGTTCAATTTTCTAAATTAAGGCCTCAGAAGAGAAAGCTTAATATATAAATAATATACATTTTTAGAGTACATATATTAAATTATAATTAATTATGTATATATTTATATAGGGTATAAAGTTTTTAAATAAAAGAATACACATATATGTAAATAAATACACCCAACAAGATGAGATTCAAATATGGCATCTTATGTTTGTCTGGCTTCTTTCAGATCAGAGAATAGCAATAAATATCTAGTAGGTTCCCCAAAATATTGTTGATTATTTATTGAGTTTTTTCTGCTGTTAGGAGCCCCCCCCCAAAAAAAACTTTCTGTAGTAGGTTCACAACCTTTTAATTTCCTCGCATCTTGAGTTGAAAACAACTCAAAAATGAAAAACATAGAATTAGTCCCCAGAATAAGAGAAGGTATATACATGACTAGAAATATTGAAATTATCTATATTATGTATTAGTTGTATATTTAATATATTATATATGTTATATGTATGTTAATACATATTATTAAAAATGTATTAGAGGTGTTAAGATTGCTCTCATGTTAAGAGCCAATCTTATGTGAGGTCTACTCCCCAAACTGTTTTCTGAAGTTTGCATTTCTTTCTCAGAGATGCTCAATAATCATTATGTTTTAATTGCAGTACAAAGCCCCAGCTGGAGGCTACATTTTGGTTCCTTTGGCAGAGGAAGCCCTGTCTGGGAGAAATAAAGTTTGGGAGAACATAAACATGGCTGCTGAGGCACTAATTCTGCCTTGGACCCTAGAATTCTGTTTAAGCCTTAGGAGAGAGGAAATGCAGACAGAAATCTAAGACAGTGTTTTCACATGCTACTTCCTCTATTGAGGAGAGCCCTTCCACAAAATCCCTGATCTCCTAGGTAAAATTATGCATAATTCAGGTTTAAGCTTTTGGGGTCACTTACTATGGGAAAGATTTCCCTACATCCTTCCCAACTTCTGATCAGAACAGATATTTATGTTATTCACTCTATAGCTCGCTACACTTCTTCATAGTACTCATCACATTAATAATTGACTCTTAGAGTCTTTCTCCATGACAGCAGCAACCAGGCTTATCTTGTTCCCTGATATATCCTCAGAACCCAACATGATACTAAATTATGTTTGTTGAATGAATGATGAATGGTCTAAGCCTGGCCCAAAGAAGAAACCCTATCAATTGAATATCTAATTAATCTTTGACCGTTTCAAAAGCAAGGAGGTCACTAACTTGCAAGTAGGTCATTTTGATTTTGAATATTTTATAATAACAGAAAGCAAAGGAAAATATAAAACAAGACCACCAGGAAATAAATTTTATAACAATTTAATTGGCAAAAATTAAGTCTGTTAATACCAAGTGTCCGATAGATTATAAATCAACATGATCTCAAACACATTGCTCGTATAGACATATTGGAAGACAAGTTGGCAATATCTCTCATAGCCCAGTAGTTCCACTCTTACATATAGACCCAAGAGAAATACTTCCACATTTACAATAAAAGGCATGTATGAGAATGTCCATAAGAAGTACTATGCATAAAAGCAAAAGACTGGAAACAACTAAATGCCCACTAGTAGGACAAAGAATAAATAAATAAATTATAATAAATATATATATAATGAAATATTAAACAGCAGCAAAATAAATAAACTCAGCTACATACAAAAACATGAATGAATTTCAATAATAGGATACTGAGCAAAAATGTCCCAGATGACATGCTGAAAAATACCCTTTACTGTAGTTAAAATTAGGACCTAAAGTAAACACATATCCTTGAGGTATATCTGTGTACATAATAATACAATGCTAAGAAACAAAAAAAATGATAAACACAAGACCCAGGATAGTTCTTACATCAGAGAGTGGGCAAGTCGGAGGACAAGGAGATTGTTTCAAGTCTTAGGTTGGATACTGCATTCACAAAATTTCATTATAATACCACTACAATTGGATGCATGAATTCATGCATGAGTAGATGAATAAACCAACAAACAAGCAAATAAGTGAGGAACATGAATATACGACTATTCACAATCCAAATGTACCAAGGTTTGTGGTTAACATCATTTTGTGCATCTGAAGTCCATTAATACTTAGAGCAAATTATGAGACATGACTTTTTTTTTGCGGTACGTGAGCCTCTCACTGCTGTGGCCTCTCCCGTCGCAGAGCACAGGCTCCGGATGCGCAGGCCCAGCGGCCACGGCCCACGGGCCCAGCCGCTCCACGGCACGTGGGATCCTCCTGGACCGGGGCACGAACCCGCGTCCCCTGCATCGGCAGGCAGACTCTCAACCACTGCGCCACCAGGGAAGCCCGAGAGATAACATTTTTTTACTTTAATTGCCAAGATTTGATTATTTTACTGACAGAGACCAAGATCAAATACCAGTCTTTCAAACAAGCAGAAAAATTCCTGAAACATGATCTTATTCTGTTCTTTTTGTTCATTCATCCATTTATTCAACCTCATTCTAGAAATATATACTGAGCATTACTATGCACTGGCAACTATATTCAGTATACTGCCATCAAGTAGTTTAAAAACCCAATCCCTAAGATACAAACTAAAGGTCAATCCCAGAATCAGAATAAACCAATAATTATTATAATGGTAAATGCTTCAAAAGTAGAAGTAAATCGTATCTACTGTGGGAGAATTCTGAGTGCTTCCAAAGTGAAACTCAAAGATTGAAACTAATCTTGGTTATCTGAGGAAACTTCTCAGGTGAAAGGACATTTGAATTGAGAGCTGAAGAATGCATAAAAGATATTTAGGTGAAAAGGAAAGTATTTCAAGTAAAGTAAACAGAATGCTAGAACAGCTGGAAATGAGAGAATGACTCATTAAATGAGAGAATGACTCATTAAATGAAATAAAGTAAGTCTGGTATGGTCAGAGACAATGAGAAGAATAGAAAGAGATGAAATCGGTGAGGTAGGCTTAGTCACATTGATGAAAGCCTTGAAAATTATGTTATAAAGTCTGAACCATACCCAGGAGAAATGGAAGTCCATTTAAATTTTACAGCAGAAGTATTGTAATAGTGGATTTCCACTTCTTAAAGATCTTACTTTCTTATAGATGAGGAAAGAATTGGAAGAGGGACAGGAGTGGAGGATAGAAGATCAGTTAGGAAACTCTTTCAGTGTTTTATGGGAAGGATGACAGATGCTTTGATTTGGGGATTTGTGATGGAAACAGGAAAAAGTAGTCAACTTTGAGAGATATATCAAAGGAAGAATATATAGAACTTGGTTTCTGATTAAGATGATTATTTACTTTTGTTGTTCTCTTATTGTTTTAGTCTGATATACATAATATTTCTATTTATTTATTTTGATTTATGGCTGCATTGGGTCTTCATTGCTGCATGTGGGCTTTCTCTAGTTTTGCTGAGCAGGGGCTACTGTTCGTTGCAGTGTGCGGGCTTCTTATTGTCACGGCTTCTCATTGCAGAGCACGGGCTCTACGTGCATGGGCTTCAGTAGTTGTGGTTCATGGGCTCTAAAGCACAGACTTAGTAGTTGTGGTACATGGGCTTAGTTGCTCCATGGCTTGTAGAATCTTACTGGACCAGGGCTCAAATCCGTGTCCCCTTCATTGGCAGGTGGATTCTTAACCACTGTGCCACCAGGGAAATCCCCATATGTGTTTCTTATTTACCATGCTTAAGATTCACTGGTTTTCCTGTGTCTCAGTGTATTAGGGTAATTAACACTAGCTGCTGTAACAAATAACCCCCAGAGTCATTGATTTAACATACTACAAGTATTATTTCTTGCTCATGCAAATTTCAATGCAGATGTTCCTGGGTAGTGGCTTTCCTGGGCTATTATCCTCTAAGGAAGAACTCTGAAATCCAGGTTTCTTCAAATTTGACATGATTTCATCATGTTTAGTGGAGAGAGAGAGAAATGGGGAATGGGAAATGTGCACCTACTTGTAACTATATAAGTCAGTAAGTGACCATTTCATTTTTTTTTTCTGCTTACATTCTTTTTCTGAGAACTAGTTGAATGGCTCTCCTAAATGCAGGGGGGCTTGAAAAACTAGGTTACTGTGCCAAGAGCAGTCTCCCACACTGAGAATTAGAATCTTTGAGCATTTCACAGCTATTAACCGTTCAAATATTGTCTCTAGCTCATTCTTTGTATTCTCTCCCTCTGAAACTCCATTTAGAAGCATATGACCTCATTACCTTCCATATTTTAAAGCAATCTTTCATATTTGACACCTCTGCTCCTTTGTGCTGGATCTTAGGTATTTTTTTTCAGGTTTCTTCCAGGTTACTAATTCTCTCTTCAGCTGTGATTAATCTTACATTTCACACTTTTACTGAGGTTTTTAATCTTAATGATTACACTTTTTTATTCTGAGAATTTCTATTTTTTCAACTCTGCTTTTGATAGTCTAACTTCTTGTTATGCTTCAATTCTTTTTATTTATTTTTTTAAAATGCTTATTTAAATTTTGTGGCTGGGAATTTCAGTATCAGAAGTTCCTGAGAAGTCTACTTCTATTATTGGTTGATTCTTCTGACTTTTATTCTGGTGGCCTGTTTCCCTTTGTGTTATTAATTTTGAATTACAAATTCTTGTTCAAATGGTTGGGCTTTATCTGGAGAAATTCTGCAAGCGTTTTATTAGAGCACATTTTTCCAGAGAATATCTATGTTTGCTTCTGCTTGACACACTAGGGTTCTACTAACCTGAAATCATTTTGAATTCATTATTTTTTAGCATATAGTTTGTCAGATCATATAAATAGTACAAATGATTCCAACTCCACTTAAGGGATGGCTTGATTTTAATAAATTCTCAAGAGAAACTTTTGTGTTCATCTAAGTCTGAGCTAAAATATATGTTTCTCTCTTTCCTTTCAGGCAGATTTTTTTTCTTCTGGTCCATACTTTCACACGGCCCCTTAAGTACTCTGGCTTCTAATTCTAAATCCTTACCTTGAGTGAGCCCAACATCACTGAAACACAAGTCTCTGGGTGACAGAAGATTTATACATGCAGTCAGGGTAGGTATAGCTTCATCACCCCACTTATTTTCTTATTTTCAGCTTCTTTTATGATCTTGTCCCCCTAAAGAAACCTCTTTTTACTTGCAAGCTCAGCTATGTATTTTTAAAGATGATTATTATATTACAATTCAATACTCCTAGATGTTTCATAGCAGAAAACTTTTTGGGTATCTAGTTAGCCACGTTTTCAGGTGTGGCAGTTCCTTGTAACTAATCAGATAGATAGAAAATCCTCATATATATACTTCCACAGTTTCATTTATATTGCTGACTGCTAAAGCTATGTGTTTTTCTATTTTTTTAAACCACTAACTAGTGTTCCCAATTTCATCACAGTTACCTCAAACTCATTATATTTAAAATAGTATGCCTTGTCTTCCTCTTTTCCCACTTTGATTCTCCCACATCTGGTTTTTGCCTGACTCTCACATCTCTTTCTCAGTTAGGTCCATGAGAGCAAGCTCAGTTCTGCCACATTCTTTGAGGTTAAATAGACTGAGCACTATGTATTTCCAGCAATCTAAGTGCCACCATCCAATGAAAATCATAATTAAGCCATATTTCCTAATCTTAGGATCAATAACTCATTGCTAATGAAAGAACATTAAAGACACCCCTACACTGTGAGTTAGCCCAAAACACTGAGTTAAGTTTTCTCTTAGTATTCATTGGTAATACTGGGTGGGGATGCAGACAGAGGGACCCCTTTATTTCAAAAAAGACCATTGGTACTGACAAAGGGAAGTGACAACAATGTGGGAGGTGATAGTAATGTCACATTCTAGCAGAAATGTCAAGGTCAAGTCACAAGGCAGAAAAGCAGCAGATTCAGGGTAGTTGGTAGGGATGAGGTCGGCACTAGTAGCTTTATCAGAATTTGAATGGCTGCCAACAAAATCACATAAGGTACTTGGGACTCTGCCTGAAGACAGAGGGAGTTAGAATGCTTATATATTAGAAATTACATTGAATGGAAACTCAGAGCCACAGACCATATTTATGACTATCACGGATGTTCTCTTTCAGGCTGGAATAATAAGAGTTATCTAAATATTACTCAAGTACACTTCAATAGGAAAATTGTAATATAAATAAATAGAGTAATACAAATAAGTGCTGTAAGAGTATCAAGAGATGGAGATGTAATTGTGGGTCCCTGAGAACAGAGAAAACTGATGCATTTTGGCCATTTCAATGAAGAATTAAATTACATGCATATAAAAAAATGTGGTTTGGGATTTCTCACACTGAGACAATTTGAAATGGTTATTCAAGGTAGGATTTTCCTAAGACAACAGTATTAGGATAGACATCATTATTTTGTAGTAACCAAAAAAAAAAAAGGGTGGGGGGCTTCCCTGGTGGCACAGTGGTTGAGAGACCGCCTGCTGATGCAGGGGACACGGGTTCGTGCCCTGTCTGGGAGGATCCCACGTGCCGCGGAGCGGCTGGGCCCCGTGAGCCATGGCCGCTGGGCCTGCGCGTCCGGAGCCTGTGCTCCGTAAAGGGAGAGGCCACAACAGTGAGAGGCCCGCGTACCAGCAAAAAAAAAAAAAAAAATTCAAAGTCTCAGTGACTAAGCTCAGCAAAGATTATTATTCATTCAGGCAAAGTCCACTGCAAGTCTAGCACCTTTTTAACGGCAGTTTTTCACAACAGAACTGTTTTTTCAATTCTCTGTAGGATGATACATATGATCATCATTCTAGATGCGTAAGGGAGAAGTCAATTTGCCCTCACAAATTAGGGCTTAATTGTCTCTTGAGGCCTCAACTGTAGGACAACTGTCCTCCACTTACTAAGGCAGCCATCTAGGCTGAGGGAGATCCCATCATCCCATGCCTGCGTAGACACATGATCTACTCAGTCAATGTGGTAGAGGAAGAAGAGACAGTTGGAAAGGTATTGACCAGCTCTTTTCTACTTCTGCCCAGAAATTCACAGGTTATACCTAACCATAGCCACTGGCCAGATCTAGTCTCATGAATTCCTCCAATTGCATGATGACTGAAAATTAGAATGAACCAGATATTGGTGAACACTAGTAATGTCTACCAAAACAAATTATGGTGATAGTTAGGAAATAATGAAGTCTGGCTTTGATTTGGGCAAGAAAAAAATCAGATATTGAATGCTTTTTAAAAGAATCATGAGAAGAAAATTCTTTAAAGATAATGTGATTTTCCTACCAACAGAGAGAAGGCAGTCTTAGGATTTTATATGATGGGAATAAGTAATATGGCTACAAACTACTAAAACTACTTTGTGAAACCACATTTTTAGAATTAGTATATAAAATGTCAATTTAAAAATACATTCCTTGTGGAGTTATTGATCAACAAGTATAAAGTCTCAGTTAAGCAAGTAGTAGGGTTCTAGAGATCTGCTGTACAAAATTGCACCTGCAGTTAACAATACTGCATTGTACTCTTAAATTTTGTTGAGGGATGATCTCATGTTAAGTGTTCTTACAACAACAACAAAAAAAAAGAAAGAAAGAGAAAAAAATTGGAGGATATATGCCAAAATATTGTCAATGTTTATTACTTCAATGATAGGATTTTCTTCTAGTTCCTCTGTATTTTCTAAATTTTTGACAATGTTCATGTGTTTATACATATATAATGTATTCTTGTATGTAAAAGTACAATGTATATGTATTTCTATGATGTATATGTATTACTTTGCAAAGTAAATATATATATATGAAGAAATAAGAAAATATATTCTTGATTCAAACATTAGAAGTGTGCAAAAATCTTTTAAAATATGGTCTAAAAGTTGGCTTTATTTTAAAACGTTGAAAGTTACATCGATATTTATGCATTAGAAAACATAAATATTATAAAATATAAAGTGAAAATATCTTCCTTTTTGATCATGCTATGTGGCAGTTCCATTTCTAAAATATGGAAAGTTTCGATTTGTGCGAGTGTGTGATTTACCAAAGATCGTACAATGAACACAAAACAAAGTCTGATGAAAATCTTAGTTAATTTTGAAACAAAAATCTTTGCTCTTTTCATTATAACATATACGTGTATAGAGTAAATTAAAATATGTAATTACTTTTTGTAATTGAAAAATGCTGTTCAAATTAAATGATGTACATAGATGCACTTCAAAAATTCTTAATACTGTATTAAAGACAAATATTATTCACTTTTTCATATGTTCCCTCATTACTAAGGAACCTAATGGTATATGAGAAGTCAAACACAAAATATTCCCTGGTTTCTCTCTTTCCATTTCTTTTCTCTATTTATTCAGTCTTAAATCCAAGTTCAGCAATGATATTTCTTTACGGTCCCAAGATGTCTGCCTGCACCTCCAAGGGCTACTACACCCTTTGTATATATGCAGAAAAGCAAAGTGCACCTCTTCTCTCAACCATGGAACCAAAAAGTCCAAAAAGTCTTGAACTTCATTTTGATTGGCTCTTAGGTCATGTACTTACCCCAAAATAATTTTGCTGTGGCCAAATGGCTAAGATTTTACAAGGCCCACCTCTATGACAGGATAGAAGTCAGCTTCTCTGAGGCATGTGGGCTGTGAGGTGGAAGAATTAATATCTGAGCCAAAAGTAGGGTACTGTACCAAGAACAGGGGAATGGATGCTAAGTAGCCCGAGGTGGCCAACTTTAGTAATACAGGTATACCGTGATGAGGACCTAGACTATGCCGAGACTATGATAGGGAAAGTGGGAAGACAGTGATAATTAATGCACTGGTTTTGATGATGGCTTGATATAGGAAACAATATAGACACTGGACTTAGTGATTGATAAAGAGCATCTGAAAGCATAAAAGTTAGGGAAGATGACCATGTCCATTTACAGATTGTCAGATATGTCACTTTGAAGACTCTTGAACAAGAGAAAAGGTAGCAATAATGCCCTTACTGGCATATCATTTTTAAAGTCAAATATCAATTTTCTAAGTAGTTGAAGTTTGCAAGTGACAGATTGTGTAAACTATTTTTAATATAAATCATTATAAAAATGAATTACTCACCTACTTGTCTTCCTAAAAAGAGTTGTATTTATATGTAATTTAAATCTTTCTCCATGATTTTGGGCCACCATTTCTAAGAGAAAAGGACATTCTAAGAGACAGGATATCCTCTACCCTGTTTTGTTTTCCTCTTATTTCTTCTGTCTCGCTATAAGGCATCAGCTTTCTCTTTTTGCACCTGTCTCATGCAGTGTCCTACTCTCCTAATTTTCTGCCTCTAATATGGTACAAAAGGAAAAAAAAAAGCCATGCTTGTTGAAATTTTTTGTTAAACCAGGCAATAGGCAGCAAATTAGGGTCAATAAAGACTGGATTTAGGATTGGGGCTATAGAGGGCTTCCCTGGTGGCACAGTGGTTGAGAGTCCGCCTGCCAATTCAGGGGACACGGGTTCGTGCCCCGGTCTGGGAAGATCCCACATGCCGTGGAGCGTCTGGGCCCATGAGCCATGGCCGCTGAGCCCACGCGTCTGGAGCCTGTGCTCTGCAACGGGAGAGGCCACAATAGTGAGAGGCCCGCGTACTGCAAAAAAAAACAAAACAAAACACTGTCGAGATGTAGGAAATCAACTTTAAAGTTTGTGGTAGCCTAATGCACCATTTTCTCTGATCTACATGAATGCAAATATCACAATTTTATTAAGGTAGAAATTAAAACAAAGGTAGACTGAGGAGTCATATTATGGACAGATTTAATGCCAAGGACACGTTGAGTCTCCTTTCCCTTTATTTGGTTTTCTATGCTTCCCCTATCCACCAGTCCAGTCACACGATAATTCTTGAACTTCAAAGTACATCAGAATCATCTGGGGAGTTTGTTAATAATCCAGACTCAGGGTCCACTCAAGAGATACTCTGCAGCTGGGGGTGGGTATTACACTTTAAATAACTTTCCAGGAGATTCTGACTAATGCATTCATTTGTCAAATCAGTCATTCATTCAACAAATATTTATTAAGCATTTAATATGTACCAGGCACTGGAATATAGTAATAAACAAAGCAGGTGAAACTCCCTGATTTTCCCTTGGGATGGGGATATAGGAAGAAGTGACAGTTAAAAATATATAAATATAGTGTATTTAAAAATTGTAAGGTTGCCTTGCATTCAAGTTCTCCCACATTAAGTAGTATTTTGTCATCAGTGGGATGGTCCTGAACAAGTATTTTATATTCTCATGCACTAAGTATAAAATTCACCATCACAACACTCTGTGAATGCAAAGTTCAAAGACTTACTTTTCATTATTTCTCTATGTCTGAAATAAACTTAGTTCTCAAGGCTCTATTTCTCCCACTGACTTAAAACCGAATTTTGTCAATTCACAGTCAGTTTGGGAACTTCCACTTTAAATGAAATCTCTCATTCAGGATTCTCCTGTCTTTCTTTTCTTTCCCTAAACTCTGTAGCAGGGTGTACCTATTATCCTGGCAAAAATGGAGGGTTGTGTTCATTTTGGTTGCCTCTTGGTTGGACCTCCTCTGGTGAAATTTGTTTTCTTTGAATCAGCAAAGCTGAGTGAGGAGATCACTTTCTCCCCCTGCTGGCTGGGCTCCTGCTCCGGCTGACACTGGCTCTCTGAGATGCAAATCTCTGTAAATTTCATCTCGCACCAGGCATGAGTTGTTCATCCCAAAACTGATCACAGCAAGCCCATGGGGCACCCACTGAATCTCAGTTTTAACCACCATCTCTGCCACTCTGGACATGCAGGAACTTTTGTTAAATACCTCCCTCAGGGCAAGTATTCTTAATAAAAAAGTATGGAGGTGATCATTTAACTACAAAATAGGAAAGAATAATTCTTAGAGAATACTTTTTAAAGAATATCTTAATAAATTGTCTGAGTCAGTGATATTGATACTTGGAATATCCTCTGGGGTGTTTCGTAAAGTAGGCCAGGCTATCCTTTGTGAAGGGAACTCATGCAAGTTTGGTGCTCTTAGTAACTACTATGTTATTATCTTTGAGGTGACATTCCCCAGTGCTGTTGGGAATAGTTTAATTTAAAGTTTATTTCATGTTGCAGGTATGAATAATTTTCAGACCTTATTCAAAAAGAGAAAAAGAAATGTTGTATTTTTGAGATCCATCGATAAGTACAGATTATACACCAATGTAAATAGACAAAATTGTTATGTTTATTTCTCTTCTGGTGAATATAGTTAATAATAAAGTACAATAAGAAATATTAATTGATTTAGGTGTATCTTAAATGAAATTATTTAAAGCCAGACAAGCTATTTATTTTTCCATCAGTTTGAGTCTTTATCTGAGCTGAGAGTTCTGGAAATGTTTATACTCAGGCAGTGGTTATAATTCACACTTGTAGTTATAATTCACATTTGTATTTTTGAAAGCCCGTCATAAACTAAAGTCATATTAGTTACTGACAACCTAGTTAAGCAGTTCTCAAAAATAGAGTCTTGGGATACCTGTGGATCCTTGACACTTTCAATAGCACCAAGAGGCCAAAGCTATTTTCATAATAGTACTAAGATATTATTTACCTTTTTCACTCTTATTTTCTCATGAATGAATTGTGGAGTTTTCCAGAAGCTGCATGAAATGTGATGATATTGCTTTGATGGTGAAAGGCATGCACACATATATTCTAGTATTTTAAAATGTCTCTTTTAATTACTAATACAGTAAATATTGATAGATATAATCCACATAAACAAATACTTCTGGGGATTCTCATTATTTTTTAAGAGTTTAAATTTGATCAAAATGTTTGAGAACTGATGAACCTAATTCATTGAGTTGACATATCTTTTCCCCTTAAATTAACAGTGGTCATATATTTTCTTTGGAGCTGGTAAACTCAGGGCTTGTTTTTGTTGTAATTGTTTGCTTGTTTTTCTTTCTTTCCCACTCCATGTATCTTCTAGACTTTGTTGTTTTTCTCTAGCTTTTCTCCTTTGCCTGGTGTTTCAGAATACAAAACAAAGTGGGATCTGACGAAGAAGTTCTTTTTCTGAGGAAGAAAATATAATAGTTATAACAAATTTTTAAAGGTGCTGAATTATTAAAACAGATATTTGGGTTAAGATGGAAACTCGCACATATCAGGTAATATCATGAGATGTGAGACTGAGCATCAAATAGAACTTATATAGTAATGTCTGGGTACTAAGTAGCAAACTCTCCCACGCTTCACTTGAGGTGTACAAAGAAATCAGGGGAATAATGGAGATGGGAGGCAAGATGTCTTTGGGGAACACTGAGGTATTAGGCCCATCCAACCCTCCAGGGTGAGAGATGGGGTTCCTTCACCCCTCACCTCCAGTACTTAAATGGGCGACTAAGAGCCTGATGGGAAAACTCCTGCATTTTGAAGAGGATGTAATTAATGATATCCGACTTTCGTAATAGAAATCTGGAAGACCTGAGATTGATTAACCACTGTTATCCTGCTGGATGGACCAAAGCAGAGATGTTCAAGATGAAGAAGAACCTTCACACCTTGGGGGAAGTATGTGTGAGTGATTCTACTGGCCTAGACATGAACATGTGTATGTCATATATATCATCTATTATACTATGGTATGTTGTATTATGAAGAAAACAAATCTTGATGATAGAGATTGAGTTTGACTGATGGGGACTTACTCCAAAACAGTTGGGCAGAAGACCAATATGAACAGGTAACATTTCAGTTAAACTATGAATAACAAGAAGGAGTGAGCCATGAAATGATCAATGCAAAGAACATTCCAAGCGGAGTGAATAGCCAGACTATGCATGGGCTCTGCATGTTCAGACTGTGGTCTTTGAAATCCACTGAGGCTAGAGCCCAAGCTGACTTGTGCAAGATGAGATTGGAAATGGAGGCAGGGACCAGATCATGCAGGGTCTTACAAGCCAAGGTAAGACCACACAGTTCTGCTGATGTATTCTTCATGCTTTCTGCAAGTGCTACAATAATTTTCCAGACCCTCAATAAATTGGAGGTTCCATATTCTTTTTTATTTTAGAGTTTTCAAGGAAAGTCATGGGAGGTATAATTTGATGGGTTATGGAAAGGCTGAGAGTGTCTGCCTCTTAAGTTTTATTAATATCTAGTTAATACCATAAAGTCCTCTAATAATGGTCCAAAACATTAATTTTAGCAAAGGCTGTATTCATCACATGAATGCCCCAAGTAGCAGCAGAGATTTGGGACCAGGTTTTATAATTCTTAATCTATTTTTATTTCCCTGATCACCATATTAACTCTTGATTTTAATAATGCTTCTACTAGAAAGCATCCTGTACATTTGGCTGGTACATCCAGTTTAGAAAAATTAATCCAAGTCAATCAATTTCCTTGGTAATATCATGATTATAACTTTACTTTTTATATTGAAACTCTTCTATATAATCTTTTTGAAGGATCTGAAGCATTCTTCATTTGGTATTATTTTATCCAATCAACAAATATCTCTTATCTATTCTTTCAGGTGATATTAAATATGTATTAAGTATACATTAAAATATATCAAATAAATATAAATATATAAAAACAATATATTTATAGCTATATATACAATAATCTAGTATAATGGTATAAAGATCAAGGATACTATAGCTAATAAAACCTGTAGAAATTGAGAGACAATGGAACATCTTCCTTCAGGAGGAAAAATTTGAACTTGGCCTTGAAGGGATGATAGGAGTTGGATTAGGAGACTGAGGTGGATGAAGCATGTAGGCATGAGTTGATATAAAGAGTGAAGATGAAATCACATGAAGCTTATTTTGGAACACTGAGAATGTCAATTTGGAAAGATGAATATATTAGTGAAAAGAATTGTGAGTAATAAGAAAATTGGAAAGGGTGTTTCAAGCAGAAATAAGTTATCTTCCCTGATTTAACTATGGATGTGACAGAACATTTAGAAGTTACTCTGAAGAAATATTTTGGATCTGCCTGGAAATTCCTCCTTTTTAGTAATATGTCAGTCACCATGAACAGCCTTTAAAATACTCAATCAAGATTTCCCATTTACCTGTGACCTTTCTGAGAAGCATGTTCACAAAATAACATTTAAAAGATTATGGACCATACTGCAGAACTAGCAAAATTTTGTGGGATGATCATTTTAGTCCGACCATTATAAAGTCATGATTCAGCTTTGGAATTCACCAGAATTATTTATAATTGCCACAGATATTAACACCTGCTCTCATGGCAATTCATCATTAAATGTCACATGGGGAGAAGAAGGATGAAGAAATCTTGTTTTCTTTAAAGTCAACCTATATCTCTTTAAACCAACATTTTTGATTTGACAGAAAACTATAACATCGTCACAAACTGGAAGAAAACAATACTTTTAAATTTAGGGTCCAACTCTCAGAGCTAGATTTGAAAGGACAATCACACACAGCTCTCTACCTGTGTCTTGCCTCAATTCTTGGCAATGCAGTTTAAGCACTATTGTAACTCCTTATTCCTGCTGAAAATTAGTTCCACTTGTTTTGCCTTACAAGGAACATTAATGTTGCTTTCAGCTTTGCTCTCCTTCAACTCTTTCTCTATACTTTCAGCAGAATGGTCTTTCTGAAATCTGAGGCAAATACAGATCTGATTATGCTATATCTTGTTTAAAATCTTCCAGTGATTCTTGATTCTTTTCAGGAAGAAGGTTAGACTGATCATGGCAAAAGAGATCACCTCACTAGCTTCTAGATTTCAGCTTATTTATTACATCCTCAGGGAGGCTTTCCCTGATCTCTTCAACTAGGTGAGTTTCACAGCACCCTGCATGTTTTACAGTTTTAGCACTTATCACAACTGTAAATGTACAGCTGTGGCTGTGATAGATAAAATGTCTGTTTTCTTCACTAGAGTGCAAGTTCTGTGAAGACAGGAACAAAATATGCTTTTTAAACCCATTCCATCCTTAGCCACTATCACAGCACTTTGACAAACTGAAGAAACTCAATACATAGTTATTAATATTATGATGTTTCATGAGTGAGTGAATGGATGAACCTATGACATGTGCAAAAACTATAGTCATCACCTGTTAACATTCACAGAATCATAGTGTGTTTGGGAAAAAAGTACTTTTGAAAACTTTTATTTTAAAACTCTCATTAGTTAGGGAAATTGAAGCCTAGAAACCAAATGACTTGCTCAAGATTGTACAGTTAATCACAATGACAGAACTGGACTTAGAATGTAGGTTTTCGCTACTACTCTGAACTCTTTTTATTATGTTATAGCTCCTCTCATCTAATCTCCTTATTTCAAAAGTGCAAGCTCTGAGCCAGAATTGCAGGGAATTAGTGCAGGAGTTGGGTGGCTTCAGTGTCTCCACACTCCTTTACACTCAGGGACTATCAGGCAAATATTTGAATGTCGGTGGTCTGGGAGAGTGGTTTTTGGCTTACTGACTTCATGGTTCCAGGAACTCTTACCCTATGCTTTATTAGTCTAGTCATTCCTAATGTACATATATCATGGTAATGGAAGAACTAGGAAACTGAGTCTGAATAGAACAGGGAAATATCCATACTTCCAGCCAAAGAGCTAAACGGTCAGGTCCAGTGATGGTAATCCCAGTACAGGCTGTTCACATACAAAGAGCAACAGCCATACATGAGAACTTGGACCTATTAATTCACATCTTCAGCTTTAGTTTATCCATCTTTAAATCCATTAACGATGTTCTTAATTCTAAGATGCTTTGATTCTGAAAATGTTTCAAGAAATTCTCTTCCTCATCATTGCCTTTTTTTTTTTTTAACTTTGCCTTTTCTGGGTCAATTTCCATAAATTTGTTGCCTCTTAATTATAGCAGTGGAGCTCAGTGTGAAGGAAACACCACACAATGAGTCCCCCATTCATCATAATGTCCCATTACTGTGAGGGTCAGATCACCTAATGTCTTCGCTCCCTTGGGTAGCTCAGGGTTACCCCTAGGTAGTCAGGTAGAGTAGCAGGTTGGCCATTTAATCTCACCTCATTCTCCATTTCACTCCCTTTCTTGTGAACACAAAAGAACTTTAAGCGATCTATCCAGCGGCATTGAAATGCCAACCTTAGTTGATACTTTGAAAACTCAAAAGCCTTTTACAAGATGAATAGCAAACTGTGGATGACAGCTCCTGTGGAGCCATTATTGAATTGCAGCCCTTATGACTGCATTACTTTGGATTTAGATAAAAGACTCCATACAAGACAAATGGTGGGAGGACATCAAACAAGATTGTGTCCATACAGTGACAGAAGCAATCCAATTGAAGAAGCTGTTGATTTCCCCAAGGTTCCATACTATTTCTTCCTGAGTAATTTATATTAAAGAAGTAAAGATTTTATATTCAACTTTTATTTATATTTTTCTCTAAAAATACAAATGTCCAGTTGTCAAGTCAAAGTCTCACTTCTGCTCTTGCCTGGAAGAGAAATATCGATATAGGAACATGTTAATTATTTTGTATTGTGTTTTATTTAACCACAATAGCAGTGTGTGTAAAGGTTATAGACTGAGAGTTACAATCTATAATGATCAGATAAAAAGATTAGTCAGCAAATCTATAGTTCCCTGTACCACCAACAGGAAGCTCGGTATATTCAAGGCAACAATGAGTACAAAGGGTACAGATAAACATCGGGCACCTTTATTTAGATGAAAACTAATTCTTGAGAACTTCCACTACCTCATTAATTATGTACCAAGCTTCAGAGGCTGAATTGGGTGAAGTATCATTAGGGGCTTTTGGAATGTGTTGAAAATGCTTCTGGCTCTATGAAAATTGTGTGAAATAAGAGCTTTTCTTTCTGTTGGTCTGGCAGATGTTCCCACAAATCCAGTTCCTCAAAGGGGCAAGGATTTCATGGATAGAACTTGCACACATTTTTTATATCCTAAACCTTGGGAACAACAATGCACCAGGCTTTATCTTACGAAGTACCATCAACATTGTATAAAACAGAGATTTAAATCTTAATCTACTTAATAAAGAAATAGCACCCTTCATGTAAGTTTTATCCTAAAAATGCTATGTTGACATCCTTTTTTTAACTTTAAGCTTTTGTGATGACACTGCTCTCATGAACTTTTACACTAAGTGTGTCCTTTGCTTTTCCTGTTTTATTTGGGGTTATCTACCTTTCTCCTACCCTTCCATTATGTAAAAATTATCTATTGATAAGTGGATTTGGATTCAGGTTAGCTGAATTGTGAACTTTGAATAGAACCTTTGTCGTTGAATGGGGAGAGTTGTTTAAGATCTCTTTTGGAATTACATGTAACTTCATTCATTTGTATAACCACATGTTTTGAATGGGGACTCCCCTCTTAGCATGTTTGACTTGGAGTATTTTCCAAAATCAGACTTGCTCTCTTCTGGACAATTATTCAATTACTCAGGAATTCATCAAGATGAAAGCAGAATGTCATTTGTTTGGAATAGAGTCATGTAGGAGAACAAATTTCAATAACATAACAAATCAAAAATAGCTTCAGTGGTGTCTAATAGGTGATTCCTGCTTGACATCAATAATTAATATAAAAAAGGAAAGAAAAAGAACTGAAGAATTGACATAATTGAACTCATAAGAACAGTTTGGTTCTCTTGAAGCCATCTTCAGATATTACTTTGTTCGGTTGCTTTTAGAAAATATTTTTCCATTCGAATTTTCCATGTTAGAATGAGCATATATTAATTTACTTCTTCTGGGTCAGAATATACCCTTAGATGTGCTCCTGCAACTCCCTCATACTGAATCTACTATGAAATACAGCCTATATTATGTTCCTTAAATGCAAAATTCCAGAATTGTGTGTATATGTGTGTGCTGTCAGTCTCTGGGAACTTGTAAACAAACCTAGCTACTGCTGACTGTCAAAAAAGAAACTGTGCCACCTTTCCTGTTTCCTTTTGGATGTGTATTTGGGAACATGTTCTGTTCAGTGAGCTCACCTGGGCTGTGGCTATTTGCACAGCAATTGAACCACTGAAGAAGGTTCTGATTAGTTTTCAGTAGAACCAATCAGTGGCCTTCTGGCTGATTGGCTGAGACCTGGCGTACTAGCAATCCTATCGCACCTCAGGGCAGACTAACAGTTGTGACTGTAGTTTAATGAAACACTTTGACTTCAAATGTCAACTTAGCTGAAAACTTAATTCCTCTGTCTCCCTTCTCTCCCTTACTGTTTTCCTTCTGTTTCCCTCCCTCTTTCTTTCTTTCTCTTTTTCTTTCTTTCTTTCTTCCTTCCTTCCTTCCTTCCTTTCTTTCTTTCTTCCTTCCTTCCTTCCTTCCTTCCTTCCTTCCTTTCTTTCTTTTTCTTTTTTCTTTCTTTCTTTCTTTCCTCCCTCCCTCTCTCTCTCTTTCTCTTTCTTTCTTTCTTTCTTTCTTTCTTTCCTCCCTCCCTCTCTCTCTCTTTCTCTTTCTTTCTTTCTTTCTTTCTTTCTTTCTTTCTTTCTTTCTTTCCTTCTTTCTTTCCTTCTTTCTTTCCTTCCTCCCTTCCTCCCTCCCTCCCTCCCTCCCTTCCTCCCTTCCTTCCTTCCTTCCTTCCTTCCTTCCTTCCTTCCTTCTCTCAATGCCACTGTGACATTTCACACTCTACAAAGTAATTTCACACTCTGCCACTGCCATGCTTCAGGCCCTCATTGTTTCTTGTCTGGATTGCTATGGAAGGCTCATAACAGCTCTTGTTCCTCCCCTGACTGCCTCCTGCTTCCACCCATACAATTGCTATGCCCCAGTATTCCATCCTCCACAATATAGTCAGAGTGATTTTTCTAAAACACAAATCTGCTGACAACATCCTTCTGCTAAAAATACTGCCGTGGTCCCACACCTCATCTAGGGTAATGATCAGACTCCTTCACAAGGTATCCAGATCCTTGCCTGGTCTGGCCCTTGCTGACCTCCCTGGCTTTATCTCCCATGCTGTCGCATGTACACTTTGCCAGGTACACCCAGCCTTCTCACACATCCCTCTTTTACACTTGCTGGGCAATGTCCATCTTCCCTCCCTCATACCTTAACCTCACCTGACCTATTTGGCCTGGCTAATTCTTACCTCCTCATCAAGGCTTAGCTAAAGCATTATTTACCATTGAGATCTTCCAAGACTAACCTTCCAGGAGTGCTCTCCCCAAAACCCCCATCTCACAAATACACACACACACACACACACACACACACACACACACACACTGACCCAGACTGTGACATTATTCCTACCACAACATTAACTACACTGCTGCGATAACATTAATTACAATGTATTGGAATTGTTGATTTACTTAAATATCACTTTTTCTAGAGCCAGGATTCTTAAACTTTTCATACCATGAACCCTTTGGCTATTTGATGAAGCCTGTAGACCCATCCTCAGAACCACGTTTTTAAACACATAAAGCAACAAAAAAATTTGATTACAAAGAAAAAATTATAATGATATAAAGTTACCAAAATATTAACAAAACATATTCTAATGTATTATATGTTTTAAATATATTTAATAAAAATTTTAAAGTATTAATTAAGAATGCCTAGCAGCAAGTCCACTAATTATTGTACTTTAGAAGTGGTGGTTAGTAAAAACAATATTTCAGGATATCTTCTGACACTCTCATATGATATTTGTAATTTTTACTTGTGCCAAAGTACTACTGTGGCTTGTTGTCTACATTCCTGATTTTAACAAATGCTAAATTTTACTAAAGGTAAGCAAAACTAAACATAATTATTATTTCAAACCAAGTTCATGGAGAACCTGAATTCTAGGATCTTTGTTTCAATTTTAGACCATAAGTTCTTTAAGGGTTTCATTTTAATATACCCAGGACTTGTATAGTACTGGAACATAGAAAAAACTTAAAATGTTTGTCAGCCAAATGTATGAAGGAAGAAATAGTTTAATATTTCATCTAACTTAAACTTTACAGGCTTGTTCCCCCATTAATTAGGCTTTATTCTTCTGATCACATATTCAAAAATTGAAACTCAGAAAGGTTAAGTGTACTTCCCTAGTTCACAGGGCTTAAAAATGTCTATTCCACCATAAAATGGCCTCCCAGAATGTTGTGTCCAACCTATCTGGTAATCAAGAGAAAGAGAGCAAGGTCATGGAAAAGTTATGCTATCAGTTCCTACAAGGAGAAGTGATTTCATACCTTTGATAACTCTTGGCTTCCATTATATTAATGTTCCATCAAGTTGGTCAGTGGACTACGTGATATTCATCTGGACTTGATGAGAAAAGCTAGGAACTTAGAGAAGATGATCCTGCCATCCAGGAGAATCTGTCTCACCAAGAGAAATGCTTACTCGGGCTCAGAAACAATCTGAGAATAGCAAGACTAAGGATGGAAATGCCACTTCCCCCGCAGCTCGCTCAGAGAGCAGCACTTGTATAGACCTCGCTTTTTGTTTCATTAGCTCCCTTTGAGCCGAAGAAGAAAAGCAAATGACTGAAACTAGGACAACCCTTTTCATGTTTCAGGATATGAGCAAAGGACAGTTTGGGGCATTCTATTCTGCCCTGTGCATTGAAATACTCGGACCATTGTGGGACACAATGGCTCTCCTTTCAGGAAGGTAGCTTGTTACTGTGTCTTTCTGTTGCTCTGTTTCTCTCCTATCCTTTTGCCTGCTTTAGTTTCTTTCAGTGTCTAGTCTACAAAGAAACTACTCAGTAGCAATGCCTGGGAAGGCTCCTTAAGGAAAAGAGAAAGAGAAATTCTCTCTCCGCTCCCCAACACACACACAAGGGAAAAGAAAGAGAGGGAGGCAGTGTCAGCCCTGGGATGTACAAGCTATGAGGATGCAGCAGTACAAAGTCACTTTAAATACTCCAAACCCTTGTTTCCCTGGCAGTGATAAATCAAACCAAACAAGGAACAGCTTATATTGTCAAGCTCTGGGAACTTGCTATAAGAATAGGTAAGCTCTTGACATCTGAAATGTCTCTGGTTTAGGTATATCCTGATCTTTTACTTTATGCCTGTATATTTGATGAGTCAAAATACATGTATCAGAAATCATACCACAGTTCCTGGGGGACTCCCACAATAAGATGTGTTGTATAATATTTATATAAGGCAGTGAGACCCTGAATAATTAAAATACTTTAGAACAACATTAATTTAATTGTGAAGCCTTAAGATAACCCCTCTTAGCATCTTCTCATGCTATTACAATTTTAAAAAATATTTTACATTATCTTTTTCTATTTTACTACTCCTAGTACCCACATTTTTTTTTAATTCTAAGCATCTTACTATAATTTATGGGCATAATTATTGCTTAGTAATCATGGTACTATAGATCAAGACTTAGATAAAGTTATGATACTAGAAAATACAGTGAAAATTGTTTTCTTCTCCCAGAGAAGGAATTGTGCTGGGGTTAAGAAAGTCCATGAAGTCAGATAGCTCTGAGTGTGACTCACAGGCACAGGACTCTGTGTGTCTTATAACAAATGGCTTAACTTCTTTTATCTAATTTTCTCTTTCAAAAATTGTGGTGATACAATTTTACAGCCTCGTTAATATGGTTGTCTTGAGAGTTAAATAGGATAATGTATGTACTATGCTTAACTCAGTGTCTGGCACACAATATGAATCTAATAAATACAGAGTAGTTGGTATTACCCGGGTCCTGTTGTAAACTTGTTTCATTGTGATCTGTCTTCAAATGGCATGCCCAATAAGGATTATTAATATACAACTAATACTTGTCTACACTTTACTGTTTACAAAGTATATTTAAATACATCAATACCTTTAAGTCTCATAAATTCCAAGATCCATTATCTTTCTTATTTTACCAATCGGGTGGCTGAATCTTGGATAGGATGTGATTTCCTGAGGGTCCAAGCAAATACACAGTAGAGTAAGAACTAAAATTGTCTTTAGGGTTCCACTTAATTGGTTCTCATTAACTGAAGTTTTACCTTAGATGCAACTGAATCTCTGATAAGTAGAATTATTTTTCTTTTCTCATTTCTTATAGTCACTTGTATGGGCTACTAAAGGCTACAGCTTTAGTGTGCAGAATAGCAATCTGGCAAGCTGATTAAAACATAAATTTCTCTCCCCCTTCCCCTTCCAGACCCTAGAAATTTTGGTTCTAGAGATCTGGGACAGAGCAGAGAATTTGCGTGCCTCATAAGCTCTCAGGGGATGGAGAGCCTCTTGTTTCAGAAACTACATCTTCAACAGCACAGCCACAACTGATTTCACCATCAGTGGATGTCCCGAGATATGTTTGTCACAATCCAGAAACCCATCTGCAGAAGAAACTTCACAACCATGCTGTATTGTATATATCTTTAAAATTCTTTTGTATATCATGATGCTTTGCCATATTAAAAAACCTTTCTGGCTGGGGAGAGACTGTCCCTCCTGAGGCTAGCCAATGCTTAGAGACAGCAAAGAACTCAGCTGGGAGCATACCTTTGATATATAAACTAACTAGTCCAGATCCAAATCGCCTCTATCTGGCCCATACACTGAAGGAAGCAATATTCCTCTGATTGAATCGTCCCAGGGTTAGGTACCAGGCAGCTAGAGACCACTGTTATGACCCAAAGCCCAACAAAACTATTCAAACTAGCCAATCCTAACTGTTTTCTCTACCCTGTTTTGACTTTCTCATGGAAACTCCATAAAGCTTTTTGCCTAAGCTTTCTGCTTACTCCTGTCTTTTGCTATTTGATCAAAACGTGGCACTTCCCCTGTGACTCCGCATGGCATGCGGTGATCCCCTCTTTAGGACCTAGGAATAGAATAAACTTGTTTTCTTCTGTCCCTTCTGTGTCCCCTCTTGTGACTACACCTAACTGCCCATCAACTAAAAGAACACAGAATACATGCTATCTTCAGGCAAGAAAGGAAGGTGCAGCTCTCTTTTCCAAATGAGTTATCCTGAGTTGTGCATTTTCAGCAGTCATTCGGTCCAGCTCGCAGTCAGGCACCTGTAGCATAATGTCATTAAGGGCACTGGTGATCAAGGCACGCCTGCAGATTTCAGGCGTGGTTTTAGCACATAGGACTTTCCATTGTCTTCTGACGGCAATTTCAGCCTCCTGCTGCCCAGCCCCTATCTCTCATTAAACCTCTTTGAATAGCCCTGCAGCAGCCATGAATCATACACTGAGGGCTTCACACAGGCTGGGTTTATTGAGCTGCATTATAGGAGACTATATCTCAGATGGCCCCGGTGCAACCAAAACAATCTGTCTCTTTTAATTCTTCCTGTCACCTCATTAAGTATATGGCAACGTTGACAATAAAACACATTTTCGCACAAACACAACACACACACTATCCCCAAAATGTAACATTTCCTCCTCTTGTATTCAGATGTGGTTGTAAATATCCAGTCATTGAAAGATTCATTAAGCAAACATATGTGCCAGGGTACTGTATATAACCGACAGAGGCAAAGAACAGTCTCTACGGGCACATAAAGCAATTAAAAATAACTGTGCTTCAAAGCAGGCTACTATAATACAAAGGTCAGGCCCATAAATATGAACAGGATGGCAGTAATGTCTCTATCCAAATATACCCCCAAACACACAACTACAACAGGTCAGAATTCAAAGGTTAATGTAAAAAAAAAAATCTGAAATTATGCTATATTCTTCTTATGCCTTTTTCTTCTTGTCTTTTCATCAAAGCTTAATATATGTGAATCCAGTGGAAAAATTGTATCAGGGCCAAATATGTGTCATCAACCAGTATTTTATTCAATGCAAAATATTTATCCTTGTACACATGACAAAATGAAGGATCTCTAGCAAATTTTCTGTGGAAGGTAAATGTCTGTCGCTTGTTTTTACATGAACTGCACTGAAGTTTCAATTCCACTCAAAGCTGTAGAGAGACTGTTCTGAGGACCGGGATAATTTTTGCAGTAACGCACAGAGTGTGATAATAAGGTTTAATGCATGATTGTAAAGAATGTGCTGACAGATGGAAAGGGAGCTACCTTGGTCTGCACAGCATTCACTTTTATATATATTTAAAAAATCATACTTCACTTGACTCTGGTTCAAACAGCAGTTCTTCCTCCTGCTGTCTTCCAGGAACAGAAATATTTTAGAGTATATAGAAAAATTCCAACCCCCAGTGGACTGATTTGCTAAAATTTCAAGTTCTATGCACATCAGAGTATCATAGGTCCTGTATTACCATTCAAGATGTCATGTGCAATGAAAAACTTATTCCCTCCAACATGAATTTCTGTGTAGTATGTGCCTTAGATAGCGAGCAAATAAATGCAGCAAGGAAAAAAGATGTGAACAGAATGGTTCCCACAATGGAGAGGCACTTCCCCTCTGAAAAGCAAAATGCCAGCTTATTTGCCAAGGATTAGTTTGCACCAAAGGAAATTAAAATATGAATGCAGATTGTATTAGAGAATTCAGGTCATCTCTACCTCTCCATGATGTTGTGACATCTCAGAAAAGGGCACCGTGAGGTAAATTCCTTACTCTTTTTTTTTTTTTTTTTACATCTTTACTGGAGTATAATTGCTTTACAATGGTGTGTTAGTTTCTGCTTTATAACAAAGTGAATCGGTTTTACATATACATATGTCCCCATATGTCTTCCTTCTTGCATTTCCCTCCCTCCCACCCTCCCTATCCCACCCCCCTAGGTGGTCACAAACCACCAAGCTGATCTCCCAGCTGATCTCTCTGTGCTATGCAGCTGCTTCCCACTAGCTATCTATTTTACGTTTGGTAGTGTATATATGTCCATGCCACTCTCTCACTTTGTCCCAGCTTACCCTTCCCCCTCCCCGTCCTCAAGTCTATGCTCTAGTAGGTCTGTGTCTTTATTCTCATCTTGCCCCTAGGTTCTTCATGACCTTTTTTTTTTTCTCTTAGATTCCTTACTCTTAAGGATAAGGAAGCAACAATGACCAGCCCATCCAATCCCACCTCCTGGCTTCTCTAAGGTGTGGTGTCAGCTTTCTAAGGGAGAGAAAACCAGCTCCTGCTGGCTATCTTCTGTCTTAGACCTTACAACTATGTTCTTGGAAAAACCCATTCCATGCTTAAAAAAAAAATAGGAAAAACAAGAAAACTCAACCACTTTCCATTCATCCTTTGGACCAAATATACCTATATTCTCTAGGGCTGCCATTACAAAATGCCACAAATTGAGTAGCTTAACAGAAATTTCTTGTCTCATAGCTCTGAAGGTCAGAAGTCTAAAATCAGGATATTGCCAGAGTTGGTTCCTTCTGAGGGCCATGAGAAAGGATCTATTCCAGGCCACTCTCCTTAGCTTGTAGATGGCTGGCATTTCCCTATATGTCTTTTCACATCACCTTTCCTCTGTGTCCAAATTTCCCTTTTTCATAAGGATGTCAGTCTCAGTAGTATTGGATGAAAGCCCATCCTAATAACTCCATTTTTACCTCTGTAAAGACCCGATTTCCAAATAAGTTCACATTCTGAGGTACTGGGGGATTAGAACTTCAATATGAATTTTGAGGACACACAGTTCAACCCGTGATGACTACTGGATGCCAGATTACCTTTGTATATGTGTGGCAGGGAAGAATCATCCAACAACTATTAGCTCCTGATCTCTTCAACTCAAGTGACCTTCAGCTGCAATCCACTTACACTGCCTAATCATTTGCATGCTCTATCTAGCCTGTACACTGTATACACCCATCAGGTGTAAAAATTTAAATTCAAATACTCCATCCTTTGACCACTATCTGCTCATACCAGTTTTCTCATTTCTCTACTTCCTGTACATCATCAGTTACAACTTATGTTATTGTATGGAACGTTAGTGTTTTAGTATGGTTAATGGTACACAGGGGAAGATAAATGGTGTGTGGTCAAATACATTTAGAAGAATAGGGTTAATAAAAGTAGAAATACTTCTTTACTGAAGAAATTTAGTACACTAACATTTATTCTGAATAACCAAGATTTGTGACAGCTTTAAACTAATTTATATGAGCAATTAAAAAAATAGCAGTGAGGCCTAGTGATCCACAGAACATCAGTTTGCAAATTAGTGGATTACAACTGTTTTTTAATCCAGAACCCCTATTTCACTCTTTCCCTTCATTCTAGTTATGTTTCTAGTTATGTTTCTAGTTATGTTTCTCCTCCTTAAGATTCTTGGATATATCACTTACCCCAGTTGTTTGCTAAATAGTCCTTCCATTTAGTCTTATTTTCAAAGCCACCAAGCAACTCTGTGCCGTGTCTATTACCACATGCACACTCATGTTCTCTAAACTTCAATGGGCCTCCAAGCAAGAATATCCATGCTACATCCTTTTCCCCCCCAGACAGAATATATTTATCACTATTTACTGGGTCATCTGCTCATCTACCTCACTCTCATCTCCTATATCACAGTGTAAAATGATAGCACTCGTTGCCATTAGGTTGGGATTTGCTCAGCTCACAGACTTCTCACTTTCTGTCTATAAACAGTAAAAACAACATGCATGGACACAGAGCTTCTTCCACTGCCCCCTCCATTATCAGTGAAAAGCCATTCCTCCCTGAAGGCAAATGAATCCTCCCTGTCTTTATCCCTATTACTCCTGCCATCTCAGGGATCACCTCCATCTCTTTCCCATCTTTTTCTCCTGTATCTTCAATTCTACTAGTTCTTTCCCCTAGTATATTAAACCAGATCAAGGGGTCTTGTTTTAATTTTGTTTTCCTTTTTTCACAACTCCCTTCTTGAGTTCTGATTTTATCTTCCTTTTTTTATTGTTGTTTTAAATTTTTTAAAAAAATTTCTTGTCCTTTTAAAAATTTTCTATTTTTTTTGTGGGTTTTTTTGGTCTTTTTATCTACCTTTTTTTTTTCAGTTTAAAAAGCTAGTCTTTTTTTTTTTTGAATCAGCTATACATATACATATATCCCCATATCTCTTCCCTCTTGCATCTCTCTCCCTCCTACCCCCCCATCCCACCCTTCTAGGTGGTCACAAAGCACCGAGCTCATCACCCTGTGCTATGCAGCTGCTTCCCACTAGCTATCAGTTTTACATTTGTCTACCTCTTTTTTTTTTTAAAGATCTACCTTCATAATTTCCATGTTCTCACCTCCAATAACTTTCTCAATTTTCTGAAAAATCTAGGCTTTTCCATCAACATTAGAACTGTTTTCTAAAGATGTCTCTTATTTGCCATATTCACTGGGCACAGAGAAGAAAGTGTGGACCTTGGGTTTACAGTTTAGGATTTCAGTTTTATTATTAGCTTCTTAGCGTTGTGATCACTGATTGTGTTTTTAGACTCCTTCAGCTTTGGTTTTTTCTTCTTTTAAGGGGCAATGTTAATTTCATCTGAGCAGGATCTCTGGAATAATAAATTAGATATTATATGAAAGGCTTCCAACAAAGAATGAAATAATGCCATTTGCAGCAACATGGATGCAACTAGAAATTATCATACTAAGTGAAGTAAGTCAGAAAGAGAAAGACAAATACCACATGATATCACTTATATGTGGAATCTAAAATATGGCACAAAGGAATAGATCTACAAAACAGAAACAGACTCACAGACATAGAGAACAGACTTCTGTTTGCCAAGGGGGAACCGGGTGGGAGAGGGACAGAGTGGGAGTTTGGGGTTAGTAGATGCAAACTATTACATTTAGAATGGATAAACAACAAGGTCCTACTGTATAGCACAGGGAACTATATTCAATCTCCTGGGATAAACCATAATGGAAAAATAATATAAAAAGGAATGTATATATGTGTATAACTGAGTCACACTGTTGTACAGCAGAAATTAGCACAACATTGTAAATCAATTATAATTCAATAAAAAAAGAAATTAAAAAAACCCACCACAACTACAACAACCACCAACACAAAGGCTTCCAGGAGGCAGGCAGTAGTGGTTAATTCCTTCCAGGCGACCCACTCTCCCTAATCCTATGACACTGTTCTTTATTGTCTCATTGAAATTCCCTCTCCCTGTTCATGGAGTAGCATCACCTCTTGAATCTCTTCTTAGTGCTTTAGTTGCTCTAACCT
Source organism: Phocoena phocoena (assembly GCF_963924675.1). NCBI lineage: Eukaryota > Metazoa > Chordata > Mammalia > Artiodactyla > Phocoenidae > Phocoena > Phocoena phocoena. The sequence continues at coordinate 89,451,453 of NC_089223.1, read as the reverse complement.
CTCTCCTTTCCTTCCCACGTAGTGTGGATATCTGTCAAAGTTTTTCTCCCCCGAGTTTTCTTTCCTTCTTAATCTAAATTTTCAGTTTCAACTACCATTTGCTAAGGATTTACTTTTAAAAAAAAAAAAAAAAGAGTTTGCAACCTGAGCAATTTGTCTAACTCCAAACTAGTATATCTTAAGTATTTACTGAGGATCTCCCCTTAAATGTTCCATAGGAAATTCAAATATAAAATGTGCAACACCGAATCCATTGTCTGTGTGCACCAGAAAGCTGCCCCCTTCTTGTTTCTTTGTCTCAATAAATGACACCACTTTTGGTATACATAAGATAATTTTAGGTGCCATACGACCATAGCAATAGGTACCATTTAATTAGATAATAAAAATAGTATTCACTTTTCATTTTTTAAATTCAAATCCTTCAAGCTACATCAAAGAGGAAGCTTCTGTTTTGGACTTAATATGTCTTTAGTGCTTCTATAGTATTTCAGAAACTCCCATTTTAACAAATAGAGATGTTTCAGAAACTTTAACAAGTCGGACCTTGAGAGAGTTGACTTTGTCAATTTTATGTTTAAATTCTATCTATGATAAATTATTCTCATTTTACACTTATAGTTTGGATATGTTTTTAATCAAAATGTATTTAAATGACAGTCAATTTAAAGGAAGATATTAAATAATATTACATTACTATAATAATATAGGGAAAATCATGAAGAGGGTATGCAAAAGATGGTGTTTGGGAAACATAGTATAACTTACCTTTTTCTCTCAAGACCCACTAACATTGCCTTAGCTTAATTTTCCATAAGTTTTTACGTGAGATACTGCAGTGATTTTCTACTTGGAATCCTTTCCTCTTGTCTCACTTTCCTCCTATTTACCTTCTAAATCACTGCCAGGGTAAGTATTGAAAAGCCTGGATTACAACACCGTGCTTTCTGTGATTAATATCCTTCATTGAGGACTTATTGATTTTTTTTCTTCTCAGCACCCTACAGCATTTTGGTCAGACTGCTTCCTGAACTTTACAAGTCCTTATGTCCCAAATGTGTCTACCCGTCTCCCATTGGTTCTTTAGTGCTTCAGTCAGAATTTCTGAATAAAGATGATGGGATAAATACATCCATATCTTATCCCATCCCAGATTCTCACTAAAATGATCAGAGAAAAACCTAAGTATAAAAGTTTGTTGTTGTTGTTGTAGAATAAAAATAATTGGGAAATATGTAAAGGACTCAGAAAATGACACCACCCACAGAAGTACTCCTACTGACATATGAATCAACTTCCTCAAGGCATAGGATTAGCTAAACAGCTGTGAGCAATAAACCAGTAAAAGTTTCCCAAACTGCTACTTTAATATGGGTTTTAAATTGCAAATACATTCTTGAAAGAGGCAATTTTGATACTGTAAAATGTCAAATAATAATCATAATCTAATACACTAGATTATAAGAAAAAAGAAGGTAATAAAAGAAAGTAATTTGTTTTAATTATCAAGGGATAGTGATTAGAAAGAGGTCATTTAAAAAATAACCTTTGGGGCTTCCCTGGTGGTACAGTGGTTGAAAGTCCACCTGCCGATGCAGGGGACACGGGTTCGTGCCCCGGTCTGGGAAGATCCCTCATGCCGCGGAGCAGTTAGGCCCGTGAGCCATGGCCGCTGAGCCTACACATCCGGGGCCTGCGCTCCGCAACGGGAGAGGCCACAACAGTGAGAGGCCCGTGTACCGCAAAAAATAAATAAATAATAACCTTTTTATTTTAGAACAGTTTATACTTACAGAAAAATTATAAAGATAGTAGAGAGGATTTCCATAGAATGTGCATGTTGTCCTCTATTATTAGTGTCTTACATTTATTATGTTTAATGGTGCATTTGTTACAATTCATGAACCAATATTGTATATTATAATTTAAGTCCCACTCTTTATTCATATTTCCTTGGGCATTACCTAATGTCCTTTTTATTTGGTTCCAGGATCCCATTCTGGTACCATATTACATTTACTTACTGTGTCTCCTTAGAATCCTTTTGACTGGAATAGTTTCTATGATTTTCCTTGTTTTTGAAGACCTTGACAGTTTTGAGCAGTGCTGGTCAGATTTTTTAAAAAAATTTTTTTGATGTGAACCATTTTTAAAGTCTTTTTTTAAAATTTGTTACAATATTGCTTCTGTTTTATCTTTTGCTTTTTTGGCCATGAGACTTGTGGGATCCTAGCTCCCCAACCAAGGATTGAACCCGCACCCCCTGCATTGGAAGATGAAGTCTTAACCACTGGATCACCAAGGAAGTCTCCTGGTCAGATATTTTGTAGAAAGTCCTTCAAAGGGATTTGTCTGATGCTCCTTTCATGACTAGATTAGGGTTCCTTTCATGACTAGTTGAGAGCATCACTATGTGGGTTTTGGGGAGGAAGACCACAGAGGTAGAATACCATTTTCATCACATCATATCAGAGATACTTTCTATCCACAGGACTTATCATTGTTGATGTTAACTTTGGTCATCTGGCTAAGATAGTGTTTGTCAGCTTTCTCCACTGTAAAGACTTTTTTTCTACCCCTCATTCAATACTATATTCTTTGAAAGGAAGTTGGAATGTACAGCCCACAGTCAAGACGTGAGGAGTTATGGTCCACTTACCTAAGGGTGGGTAATCTACATAATGTATGCAAATAAAAAAGTCATTTAGCTGGTTAGGAAAATCCCAGGATGGAGTGCAGAATATGACAAAACAATCTGACTGTATTAAAAATTTAGGAAACATCCTCACTAAAGGAGTTGAGAGAAAAATGTGCTGATCTAAGTAACTTTGGAAATTAATGGAATCCGTAAAACTAAAGTCAAAAACAGTACATAATTACTGTAATTTAGATGATAATGTTGCTTCCTACAGGGTTATTAGTTAAAAATGATCATACTGCTATACATGTATACAGGAATTGAACAATGAAGTAAATGGATGGTAGATGGTGAGAGCCAGGTGGGAAGTGAGAATTTACAGGTAAGAATGTTTTAATGGATTAGAGTTGAGGGCATCACTATGTACTCATGTTTACCTTAATATACACAGATAATAGCATATAGAAATATTTACAGAGAAGTGCACATACACTGGTTAGTATACACATATATATTTCCTTGTTCTGTCAGCTGAGACAGTCTGGAAGCAGAAATGTCCCAGTATCAACAAGTATATCTGGTACCCAGGTCTTAGTTCCTAAGTATTATTTTTCAATAAAAGAATGTAGAGTTCCTTGGAGAAATGGCTGATTCATGGACTGGGGCAGGAAATATAAAAGATGAGCCTGAAGTATTTTGCAGTGCCAGAGGTAAGGAAATGCTAAGAAAAAAATATTTTAAACCCTATTATGATGGGACCATGTCAAAGGACCCAAGAGACTTTAAAAGAATTCCCAGTGGCCAAAGTTGTTAACAATGTGAGCAAAGAAAATAATGTTGGACTATAAAATAAATATCTGTGAGTACACATGGGTATAAATAAATTTTTGAATAAATAAATAAATGGGGAGAAGAGACAAGTCTCCTATACAGAAGAATTCCAAATAAGATATGTGTGATTTTGGCATTTGTAATTTTGTGAAAGAAAAGTCCAATGTTTTTTTCTCAAATATTTTAAAGTAAACCTGAGGGAAAATATATGATGAAAACAAGATTTCCAAATTCCAAGTCAGCATTAAAAATAACAAAAAAGTAATCATAGGCAGCAAAAATGAACACTCATAAAGGAAATTTAAAATGGAGGACAAAAGATCAAATTTAATATTCATTTTATTTTCCCATATCAAAAATATTAATTTACTAGTTCTATGATTGAACTCAGAGAAGTTTATATTGAAAAATTGTCCAGGCTATTACAAAGTATATTAGACATTGTGAGCTACTGATATTGAGAAAATTTTGACAAAGATAATGAAGACAAAGAGATAATGCACTTATGTTGCATTAGGAAATAAAAGGAATGCAGCCTCAAATATGGAGGACATTAAAGATAATTTAAAATTCTATATATTTTTGAAAGTATCAATGAAATAGAAAATTTTCCAGAAAAGAATTTATTATAAAAATTGATATTTTATGAAGAAGCTTAAAAATAATCTCATAAACATTAATGAAATAGAAAATATTATCTAGGCAATAATTACCAAAAGGTTATTCTTACCAATAATTTTATGTTGAGTTCTTTGAAACCAGTTTTAAACTATTTCTTATTACAGTTGTTGATGAAAAGCTTCCCAATTTCAATTATAAACCAAGCAAAATTCTCTATCAAAACACGAGAAAAGTGAGTCAATTAATAAAAAAGACTAAAGATATTTAGAACCATCACTGCAATATATTAGCAAATCAAATGTAGCTGGTTATTAAAAGGTAACACACTGTGACCAAATAGGTTTTTATTCCAGGAATGCACTAACAGTTCAATATTAGGAAGCCAAGTAATAATTCATAACAATAATTGATCAATGGAGAAGAAAGAAAAAATTTATCTTGATAGGTGTTGAAAAGGCATTTAAAAATAATTCAACATCAATTATTGATAAAAAAAATGTTAGTCAACTAGGAATAGGAGATAAGAATAAATCACCAAGGTGATGAAGGCTATTTCAAACAACATTATAGCTAATTGTAAAAAAAATAGAATCTTTCTGCATAAAGTTAGGAATAAGACAAAAATCGTTATTACTGTTTTTTTAATTTTTAAAAAGTTGTTTATTGATGTATATTTTATAAACAATAAAATTCACTCTTTTAAATGTTTAGTTTGATGAGTTTAAACGTGTAGTTACATAATCATCAGAATAGTATAAAAGGAGTATTTTCTTCACTACGTATATTTTCTCTTGTCTGTTTCTCTCCCTCTGCTCCCAGACCTGATGACTACTCTTCTACTGTATGTCCCTGTATATTTATCATTTCCAGATTCCCTGTAAATGGAATCATATAGTATATATGTTCTATACATAATGGGCAATGCTTTTAAAATTCATCCATGTTGTCCATCCATATATCACTAGTTCATTTTTATTGCTTAATAGTATTCTACTATACGTATGTATTACAAATTATTTGTTCATATGTAAATGATGCATATTGGGGTTATTCTAGTGTTTGGTTGCTATAAATAAAACTGCTTTAGACATTGCATACATGTCCATAAGTGAACATAGGTTTTCAGTTCTCTCTGCTAAATATCCATAAGTAGGATTGCTGGATTTTGTTTTATTTTATCTATCTCTGTCTCTCTATCTCTATATATTTATGAAAAATTGCCAAATTATTTTCTAGAGTGGTGTACTATTTTATCTTTCACAAACCATATATGAGGAGTTCTAGTTTTCCACATCATCATCAACATTTAGCATTGTCAGTCTTTTTAGTTTTACTATTTCAGTAGGAGGTAGTGATATCTCATTGCGTTTTTAATTTGCACTTCCACAGTGACTAATGATGATGAGCTCTTTTTCTGTACATATTTGCCCTCTGTGATTTTCTGTGTTCACAATTATCCTAATTGTGAATAAATATAGTTATTATTTCCCTTACTGTATCTTTATCTTAAAATCTTGACATCAGGTAGAGAGAATTATCTTTTTCTTCTCATTGAATTTCTGCACAAATTTTAGAATCCCCTCAATTTCTAACAACAAAACAAAACAAAAACAAACAAAAACAAACAAAAACAAAACAAAAACAAACCTGATGTAATTTGAATTGAGAATTGAATCTATTGATCAATTTCACAAGAACTTACATATTAACAATATTTAGTCTTTGGACCATGAACAGTGTATTTTTTCATTATTTAGGTCTTTAATTTTTCTCAGTAATGTTTTATAGTTTGTAGTGTACAGGCTTTGCACATATTTTGTTAAATTTATCCCTAGTAAATAATGTCTTATGATGCTACTAAAAAATGTATTCAATTTTCTTTTTCAATTTCCAGTTATAGACTGTGAGTATATAGAAATACAATTGCCTTTGTTCCTATTGACCTTGTATCATGTGATCTTGCTAAAGTCAGTCATTTCTTTTTTGTGATATCTTTGTTGGAGTATAACTACTTTATAATGTTGTGTTAGTTTCTGTTGTACAATGAAGTGAATCAGCAAAAAGTATACATATATCTCCATACCCCCTCCCTCTTAAGCCTCCCTCCCATCCTCCCTATCTCACCTCTCTAGGTCAAGAAGAGACATCTACCACAATGTTCATTGCAACACTATTTACATTTGCCAGGACATGGAAGCAACCTAAATGTCCATTGACAGAGGAACAGATAAAGAAGATGTGGCATATATATATATATATATATATATATACACACAATGGAATATTACTCAGCCAAAAAAAGGAACGAAATTGACTTATTTGTAATGAGGTGGATGGACCCAGAGTCTGTCATACAAAGTGAAGTAAGTCAGAAATAGAAAAACAAATACTGTATGCTAACGAACATATATGGAATCTAAAAAACGGTACTGATGAACCTAGTGGCAGGACAGGAATAAAGACGCAGTCATTTCTTTTTGGAATGCTTTTTTTTTGTAGATTTGTGGTGATTTTCTGTGTATAAAATTATGTTATTTTTGAATAAATATAGGTTTTTTTTTCTTTTTGCGAGCATTTTGTTTCTTTTCCTTACCTTATACTCTTTGCTAGAACTTCTGTTTCAATGTTAATTAGAAGTGGTAAGGGCAGATATATTTGCCTTGTCCATGATCCTAGGGCAATATCAGTCTTCCACAATTAATATAATGTTATCTGTGGATTTTTAATAAAAGCCAATTTTTAGTGTTAAAACTTCTAAAATTAATTGTGAATTCAAATATAGTTTTTATATTTCTATGATTTTTATGTATTTATTTTAAACTCATTAGAGTTTTTATTAAATTTTTGCTATATTTTCTTGATAAATTCAACCCATTATTTTTATGTAGTGTAATATTTCTTTTTCTCAAGTCTAGTTTGTCTGATATTAATAAGCCACTCCAATTTACTTTTGATTAGAGTTTGTGATATATATTTGTGCATTCTTCTACTTTTAACAAATTTATGTCCTTATATTTAACATTAGATATTGCTTTTTGGTCTGCTCTACAGTCTATGTCTTTTAATTTAGTGTTTATACAATTTGCGTTTAATATAATCTATTATCTGGCACGTTTTTTTCTATTTGTCCCATCTATTTTTTGTTTCTTATTTTCACTTTCTGACTTATTTTAGATTGACCCCTTTTCATATTTTTTATCTTCAATATTAACTTCTTTATTATACTTATTTTATCAGATGCTGTCATGTTTACAATATGTCTTTAATTTATCATAGTGTGCTGCCAGATCATATTATATAACTTTATGTAAAGCATAAGAAACTTAAAATGGAGTATGTCCCTCCTACATTTTGTGCTATTTTTTGTCATATATTTTATTTCTACATAAGCTATAAGCTCCATGATACTTTGGTATTATTTTTACCTTAGATAGTCACTTATCACTTAAAGAGATTAAAAATGATGAAAAAATATTTTATATTTACCCACATATTTATTCCTTTTCAGGTGCATTCTTTTTTTGTGTAGATCCATATATTCTTCTGGTCTCATTATCCTTCTGCCTGAGAACTTAGTTTAATATGTCTTGTAGTGCAAGTCTGTGATAAATTTTTTTAGCTTGCACATTCCTTAACACGTCTTTATGTCACCTTCATTTTAAAAATTGTATTAATAAACTTTATTTTTAGAATCATTTTAGATTAAGAGACATTTTTAGACTTACAGAAAAATTGAGTGAATAGATAGAGATTTCCCATGTACTCTCACACAAAGTTTCTCCTATTATTAACATCTACATTACTTTGGTATATTTGTTATGATTCATGAACAGTATTAATATACTATGGTTCATAGTTTATTCAGATTTCTTTAGTTTTCAATCTACTATTCTTTTTCTGCTCCAGGATCCCATCTAAGATGCCACATTACATTTAGTTGCTATGTCTCCTTAGACTCCTTTTGGTTGTGACAGTTTCTCAAACTTTCCTTGTTTCTTGATGACCTTAACAATTTTGAGGAGTGATGGTCAGGTTTTGTAAAATATCCTTCAATTTGTTTTATCTGATGTTTTTCTCATGATTAGGCTGAGGTTGTAGCACTTGAGGAGGAAGATCACAGAGGTAAAGTGCCATTTTATCACATAATTTCAAGAGTACATTCTATCAGCATGACTTCTTATCACTCTTGTTGTTAGCTTTGGTCACCTTGCCGACATAGTGTTTTTCAGGTTTCTCTGCTGTAAAGTTACTTTTTTCTCTCCCCTGTTTTCATACTGTCCCCTTTGGAAGGCAGCCATTTTGTGTCATCTACTCTGAAGGAGCAAGGAATCAGGATCCACCTCCTTTAGAGTGGATTATCTACTTGGAATTCTTCTGTATGGGAGATGCTTCTCTTTCCCATTTATTAATTTATTCAATCATTTATTCATATGTGTATGGATACACTGATATTTGTTTTATACTTTGGTTTATAATCTAATACTATTTTTTTTTGCTCAAATTATTCCAATTTTGCCATTGGAATCTTTTTCAGATAACTCCAGTACCCTTTTGACATCCACATCAATTTAAAAAAATTTTATTTTATGCGCTTTCTTACTTTCTGCCATTATAAGATGCCCCAGGCTCATTTTGTACAGTTCCCATCCCAGTCCAAGAACCAATAAGTCCTGTTTCCTTTTATTGGAATGGCATTAGAAACCAGTATCTGGAGGTTAGATATATTCATTGCTACTAGACAGTTGTTTTGTTTTGTTTTTTTGGCTTCTTAACTGACAAAGCAAGGAAATATATGTGTATATGCTAACCCGTGTATGCACATACACCTATAAATATTTCTTTATGTAGGCATTTATATTTACATTAAGTTAAACATGAGTTCATACTGAAGGCTCCAAATCTAACTATTAAAACATGGATCATTCTAGCTTTTTCCCTTAGCCAACATAAATTTCCACTCCAATAGTTGCAAATCTAGCTTCTGCCATCCTTCATTCATTTACTTAATTGTTCAGGTCCAGTATACACTTATAGCAGTATCATATTTGTTAACCTATACTTCCATGGAAAACTGCTTTAACTACTAAAGGAGTTATGTACAGCTCCTTTTGCCTTTAGCCTTGTGGACTTCATTCATTTCTAATGTGATTTAGGGCAGCACCTTTCCCCTACTTTCTTCATTGAGGTCATTTCATACATTTGTAATATAATTAGATTCTCTTGTCATCCTCTGTATTCTCTACTAGGATCCCCTGACCTCCTAAAAGATTTTTAAAATTTTTCATACATTTTTTGTGTGTCTTAAACTATTGTTTGTTTTAATAATATATAATGTCATGCGTTCATGATTACAGCATCCTAGAGTTTCACCACACTAAAAATCTCCTATTTATCTCCTTTATCTATTTATTTCCTCAAACTCGAACTCCTGGCAACCACTGATCTTTTTACCAACTCTATACATTTGCCTTTTTCAGAATGTCATATAATTGGAATCATGCAGGTTATAGCACTTTCAGAATGGCTTCTTTCACTTAGCAATGAATTCAAGCTTCCTCCGTGTCCTTTTATGTGGCTTAATAGCTTTTTCTTTTACTATTTAATAATATCTTATTGTATGGATACATCACAATTTGTTTATTTACTTATTGGAGAAATATTGGTTGCATTAATTTTTAGCAAATAAAGCTGTTTTTCATGTGCAGGCCTTTTTGTGGGCTTAATTTTTCAACTCATTTGTACAAATATCTAGGAACATGATTATTGGTTCACATGTATGATAAAAATATGTTTAAATTTGTAAGAAACTGCCAAACTGTCTTGGAAAGTGGCTGTACTATTTTGCATTTCCACCACCAGAGTTCTTGTTGTGCCTCATCCCCATCAGCATTTGGTATTGTCAGGTTTTTTTGGATTTTAGCCATTCTAATAGGTTTGTAGTACTACCTCATTGTTGTAGTAATTTGCGACTCCATATTGTAGGTATTTGAAAACTTTTATATGCTTAATTTTTGTCTGTTTATCTCCTTTGCAGAAGTCAGTTCAAATCTTTTGCCCATTTTTAAGTTGAATTGTTTTCTTATTGTTGAGTTTCAAGTTCTTTGCATATTTTGGACATCAGTCCTTTATCAAATATGTGTTTTGTCAATATTTTCTTACACTCTGTGGTTGTCTTCTCATTCTTTTAACAGTGTCCTTTGCAGAGCAAACATTTTATATTTTAATAAAGTCCAACTTATTAATTTTTTTCTATCATGGTTTATACTTTTGGTTGTATCTGAAAAAGCATTAGGAAATCTAAGTTCACCTAAATTTTATTCTATGTTTTTTCTAGAAGTTTAAAATATTTGGATCTTTAAATTCGGTCTATGATTAATTTTGAGTTAATTTTTGTAAGAGGTATAAGTTATGTGGTTAGATTAGGTTTTTGTTTTTATTTTTGTTTTTCTGGATATGGATAGCCAGTACCATTTGTTGAAAAAAAAAGGTTCTTTCTTAATTATATTATCATTGCTACTTTATCAAAGTTCATTTAATTATATTTATGTGGGACAAATTCTAGGCTCTCTATTCTGTTCCCTGTTCTTTTGTTAAAACCATGCTGTCTTTATCACTGTAGCTTTATAATAAGTTTGAGGCTGGGTAATGTCAGTCCTCCACTTTGTTCTTTGTCCTCGATACTGTGTTGGTTACTCTTGTTCTTTTACATTTTCATATAAACCTTAGAAGCATTTTGTCAATATCCACAAAACACCTTACTGATATTTTGCATGGATTGTGTTGAATCAATAGATCAAGTTGGGAAGAATTGACATCTCAAAAATATTGAGTCTTCCAACCCATGAACATGGACTATATCTCCATTTATTTAGATTTTTAAAAATTCTTTCATCAGAGTTTTACAATTTTCACATATAGATCCTGTGTGTATTTTGTTAAATGTGTACCTAAATATTTTATTTCTGATGTTAATGTAAATGATATGGTATTTTACATTCAAATGCCAATATTGTGTATTGACCTTGTATCCTATGACCTTGGTGTAATCACTTATTATTTCCTGAATTTTTTCAATGCACTGGGTTTTTCTACATAAACAACCTGTCACCTGTTTAAAAAAAAAAAAGAAAAGAAAAATCAGTTTTCTTTCTGTTCTATTTGTATACCTTTATTACCTTTCCTTGTCCTAGGTAGGACTCCTACTATAATGTGGAAAAAAAAGTGGGGAGAAGAAGACATCCTTGCTTTATTCTTGATCTTAAGGGGAAATTATCCTGGTAACTCACTATTAAGTAAATGTTAGCTGAAGGTAGTTTGTAGATGTTATTTATGAAAGTTATCATCTATTATTACTTTTCTGAGAGTTTTTATCATGAATACATGTTGGATTTTGTCCAATGCATTTTCTGCCTCAATTGATATAATTTTTCTTCTTTAGTCTATTGATATAGTAGATTACATAAATTGATTTTCAAATGTGGAACTGGCCTTGCATAACTTGAATAAATTCCACTTTGTCATTTTGTATAATTCTTTTTGTACATTATTGAATTCAATTTGCTAATATTTTGTTGAGGATTTGTGATCTATGTTCATAAAAGATATTGACATGTAGTATTCCTTTTTGTAATGTCTTTATCTGGTTTTGGTATTAGTGTAATGTCAGCATCGTAGCGTTAGGAAATCTTTCTTCTGTTTCTATTCTCTGAAAGAGATTGTAAAGAATTGGAATTGTTTCATTCTTAAATGTTTGGTAGAATTCACCAGTGAAACCGTCTTGGTCAGGTGATCTTTGTTTTAGAAGGGTTTTAATTATTTGTTTAATTTCTTTAATAATTATAGGCCAATTCTATGATCTATTTCTGCTTTTGTGAGAGCTTTGGTAGCGTGTGTCTTTCAAAGAATTGGTCCATTTCATCTAAATTATCAAATCTGTGGGCCTAGAGTTGCTCAGAATATTTCCTTATTGTCATCTTAACTGAGAGGATCCATGGGATCTGTGGTGATGATACTTACTTCATTCATGATATTAGTACATCTGTGCCTTCTTTTTTCTTCATTATTTAGTGTGGTATCTGTTTCTCCATCCTTTGTCTTTTAACCTATTTATGTCTTTATATTTAAAGCAAGTTTTTGTAGACTACATATAGATAGGCCTTTTTTAAATAATCAGTTTGAGTCTGTCTTTTAGTTGTATTTAGACCATTAACATTAAAATTGATTATTGATATATTTTGATTAGTATCTACCATGTTTATAATTGTTTTATGTTGCATTTGCCTTTTTCCTATCATTTTATTTTCTCCTCTTTTACTTTTGTGCCTTCTCTGGTTTTAATTGAACATTTTATATTATTCTACTTTTCTCTTAGCATATCAAGTACAATTCTTTTAAAAGTTTTTTAGTGTCTAACCTAGAATTTGCAATGTATATTTACAACTATTCTAAGTCCACCTTCAAATAATACTATAACAACTTCATGGATAACATCAAGTACCTTGTAACAGACTTTCCCCAATTTCTCTCTTCTGCCCCATATAAATTGCTCTAGTTTCTTTCACCTATCCATATGTTATCAGCACTCAGTATATTGGTACTCTTATTTCTTTGAATAAACATTTATCTATTAAGAATTTTAAAGTATATGATTTTATTTTACCTAAGTTTATTCCTTTGCAGCTACTGTTTCTTTATGTAGTTCCCATTTTCTACCTATGTATTCCCCTTCTATCTGAAGAACTTCTTTTAATATTGCTTGCAGGATGGGTCCACTGACAATGAATCCCATCATTTCTTGTTTGTCTGAGAAAGCCTATTTATTGCTGACTTTCGAAGGATAATTTCTCTGGATATAGAATTCTAGATCGGTGGTTTTGTTTTCCTTTTGACACCTTAAATATTATATTTTACTCTACTCTCTTCTTCTTTGCATCGTTTCTGATGGGAGGTCCACTGTAATTCTTAAGCCTGTTTCTCTATAAGTAAGGCATATTTTTTCTCTTGGGCTTTTGATTTTTTGCAAGATTTTCTCTTTGTCTTTGGTTTCCTGTTATTTTAATATTATTTGCCTTCACGTAGGGCTTTTTGTTTGTTTGCTTTCTTTTTATATTTTTCTTGCTTGGCATTATCTGAACTACCTGGATCTACTGTTTGGTGTCTGCCATTATTCTGGAAAGTTTTCAGCCATTATTAATTCAAATAGTTGTTCTGGGTATATTTCAAATTGTTACGCTTATCCTTTCCCTGCCTAAAACCCAAGGGGATGTTTCTTGGTTCTTCAGTTCAAGAAACTGATGGAGTTCCTGGAGGTAAATACCATGAAAATATATGTTTATGTGTGAGGAGTAGAGGGGTCTAAGACCACAACCCCTAGGAGTTTCTCATTCCTACACTAGGGAATCAGCAGTTTGTTAAAATTACTTTTCAAACATTCCTACCACTGTATGGCTCCAGTGGCTTCTGCTAAGTGTTAGGTGATCTTGGTTGTAGTTTTCTATCTTCTCCTGTCTCTCCTGATGTGAGGGTGGCAGTTTTCTCTATGACCTCAATTCTATGATGGGTCTAAGAAAAGTCATTCATTTTCAGTTTCTTCAGTTTTTTCTTGTTGTAAGAATTAGAGTGATGACTTCCAAGCTCTTTACATGTTGGATCAGAAACCAGAAGTCTTGCCTTTGTTTTGCAAAGGTATTTTCACTGGATATAAATTTCCAGGTTGATAGTTTTCTCTCCCAGTTCTTTAAAGATGTTCCACGATCCTCTCACTTGATTTGTTTCCAATGAGAAATATATTCTCATCCTTATCTTTGAACATATGGGGAGAAATAAAACAATCTAGGGTCTGAGAAGAGGGAGAAAAAGCTTTAAAATCACACAAACATTTATTTAAAGATGAATTACCACATCTGGAATAAGAAAGATGGGCTAATATGTCATTTTGAAGAGGACAACTGTGGCAGATGAGCTGCTAGTCTTGGGATGATTTTGTCACCTTAAATACATTTTGGGTCCACAGAACTGAGTAAAAAGTGAGGTTAAACATAGTTTTCTTCCCATGCTTTCATGGATAAGATGGTGAGAGCCACTGATACCTGGGAAGTAGAGCAGTCTTCTAAAAGAAGTGATAAAGAAATGTATAATAAAATATGGTCAGCTTTAGGAGAAGTCTCAGTAAGTCAAATATTAAGGCCCTAAGTTCAAGAACATGGCAGGAGAAATGACAGGTATGACAGTGGTGTTAAAAACTCTGGTTTTCCCTGAGAGAAAAAGCAGACTTCTATAAATCAAGCATAAACTTAATAGTACTTAATCACAATTGAAACTTGGGAACTAAGCAGAGGTGCCCCAAAGAATCTGGATACTTAAAAAAATTCTTGCATTAGATGATATTTCCAATTATTTACCTATAAGTGAATTCCCTCAGTTACAGGATTAAGTCCCAGAGATTTAAAACAAACTCATAAGCCTAGCTTCTTAGACCGTGATATTAAAGGGCACAACATGTTTCATTCAATCATTAGTGGCCATTCTCTTAATGAGTTAAATGCATGCCACATAGAATGCAATCATGATATGCTTAATTTATTATAACATTTTACTTGATGGCACGGAATGTTTGACATAATCTCCACTTTGACCTCCAAAAACTTATACACAAAGAATAAACAAAACTGACATAGAAAGCCTAAAAATTTTGGAGGCATAATAAATATATTATACTAATGTATAACCTGAAAGCAGAGTATTGTAATATGGGTCTTGTGGCATGAAGGCATCTAAGTGAGAAATAAGTCCAAAGTAGAGTATAACTCAAGAGGAAAAAGGATCTAAGTGTTTAGGTTGGGTATGCAAATCATGGTTCTCCTTGTGGTTGATTTTATTTATTCAGTCAAAGTTATTGAAAATCAGATATATCACATAAATTTCACTGGGAAAAATAATGATTCCAGATCTATTGGTTTTTTTGCAAGGAATTTACACTCTGAAGGGATAGACTAGTAAACAGGTTGTTAAATACAGAGGGTCATGTTCCCTAATAGGGATAGTTACAGGTTACCAAGGAAGTGTATAAGAAACCCTGTGTGAATGAGGAAGGAGGAAAGAAGGTCATCTAATTAAAAGAATAAATGCCAAAATGAAGACTAAAAATATGTATATCTCCCCATCACATTATCTTTAAATGTTTTGGGGTAAGGATAGGGAGATTTATACAGATTGTCCCGTGTTTCTCAAGGTCCAGTCATCATCAAGCCAACTTTCAAATTTGGCATTGTCCTGTACCAACTGTACTTGTACTTAATATTTTTCTTTATATTGATTTACTTTTTTGTTTAAATCATTTTGTATAAAAAAAGAGAGTTTATATTTCCAGTATAAAAGGAAGTCAATTATACATTAAGTAATCAAATAAAATGTGAAACAAAAACAAAATAATATTTTAGATATATTATTGTTAGATATTATTGTTTTGCCTAGGAAGACTGAACACAAGAAGATGGGTAAGAATTTAAAATGTATTAAAGGGAGACCTTCAAGATGGTGGAGGAGTAAGACATGGAGATCACATTCCTCCCCACAAATACATCAGAAATACATCTACATGTGGAACAACTCCTACAGAACACATACTGAAAGCTGGTAGAAGACCTCAGACTTCCCAAAAGGTAAGAAACCCCCCCCACATACATGGGTAGGGCATAAGAAAAAAAAAAAAAACAGAGACAAAAGAATAGGGCCAGGACTTGCACCTCTGGGAGGGAGCTGTGAAGGAGGAAAAGTTTCCACACACTAAGAAGCTCCTTCACTGGCAGAGATGGGGGATGGCGGGGGGCGGGGTGAAGCTTCAGAGCCATGGAGGAGAGCGCAGTAATAGGGCTGCAGAGGGCAAGGTGGAGAGATTCCCACACAGCAGATCTGTGCTGACCAGCATTCACCAGCCAGGGCGGATGGGGGCTGGGAGATGTGGCTTGGGCTTCGGAGGTCAGATCCCAGGGCGAGGGCTGAGGTTGACTACATAAACACAGCCTGAGGGGGGCTAGTGCACCACAGCTAGCTGGGAGGGAGTCCAGGAAAAAGTCTAGAACTGCTTAAGAGGCAAGAGAGCATTGTTTTGGGGTGTGCAAGGAGAGGGGATTCAGAGACCACCTAAATGAGCTCCACAGACAGGCGTGAGCACAGCTATCAGCATGGACCCCAGAGATGGTCATGAAATGCTAAGACTGCTGTTGCAGCCACCAAGAAGCCTGTGTGCAACACAGGTCACTATCCAAACCTCCCCTCCTGGGAGCCTGTGCAGCCCGCCACTGCCAGGGTCCTGTGATCCATGGACAACTTCCCTGGGAGAACACATGGCACGCCTCAGGCTGTTGCAACATCATGCTGGCCTCTGCTGCTGCAAGCTCGCCCCACTTTCTGTACCCCTCCCTTACCCCGGCCTGAGTGAGCCAGAGCCCCCTAACCAGCTGCTACTTTAACCCCGTCCTGTGTGAGTGAAGAACAGACAACCTCAGGCCACCTATAGGCAGAGGCAGGGCCAAATCCAAAGCTGAACCCCAGGACCTGTGCGAAAAAGGAACAGAAAGGGAAATTTCTCCCAGCAACCTCAGGAGCAGCAGATTAAATCTCCACAATCAACTTTATGTATGCTGCATCTCTGGAATACCTGAACAGAAAACAACTCATCCCAAAATTGAGGTGGTGGACTTTGGGAGCAACTGTAGACTTGGGGTTTGCTATCAGCTTCTAATCTGTTTCTGGTTTTATGTTTATCATAATTTAGTATTTAGAGTTTATTTTCATTGGTAGATTTGTTTACTGATTTGGTTGCTCTCTTCCTTTTTTTTATATATAGATATATAAATTTTTTCTATTTTCTCTTTTTGTGAGTGTGTATGTGTATGCTTCTTTGTGTGATTCTGTCTGTATAGCTTTGCTTTTACCATTTGTCCTAGGATTCACTCTGTCCTTTTTTTTTCTTTATGTATAGATTTTAGTGCTTGTTATAATTGGTGGATTTGTTTCTTGGTTTGTTGGCTCTCTTCTTTCTTTCTTTTTTTTATTGTTACTTTTAATTTTTAATAAAATTTTTTATTTTAATAACTTCATTTTCTTTTCTTTCTTTCCTTCTCACTTTTCTTCTGAGCTGTGTGGCTGACAGGGTATTGGTATTCTGGCCAGGGGCCAGGCTTGTGCCTCTGAGGTGAGAGAGCCCAATTCAGGACAGTGGTCCACCAGAAACCTCCCACCTCCACATAATATCAAACAGTAAAAGCTGTCCCAGAGATATCCATCTCAATGCTAAGACCCAGTTCCATTCAATGATCAGCAAGCTACAATGCTGGACACCTTAAGCCAAACAACTAGCAAGACAGGAACACAACCCCATCCCTTAGCAGAGAGGCTGCCTAAAATCATAATAAGGCCACAGACACCTCAAAACACACGACTGGAGGTGGTCCTGCCCACCAGAAAGACAAGATTCAGCTTCATCCACCAGAACATAGGCACCATTCCCCTCCACCTGGAAGCCTACACAACACACTGAACCAACCTAAGCCACTGGGAGCAGACACCAAAACCAACAGGAACTACGAACCTGCAGCCTGTGAAAAGGAGGCCCCAAACACAGTAAGTTAAGCGGAATGAGAAGAAAGAGAAACACACAGCAGATGAAGGAGCAAGGTAAAAACCCACCAGACCAAATAAATGACAAAGAAACAGGCAGTCTATCTGAAAAGGAATTCAGAGTAATGATAGTAAACATGATCCAAAATCTTGGAAATAAAATGGAGAAAATACAAGAAATGTTTAAGAAGGACCTAGAAGAACTAAAAAGCAAACAAACAATGATGAACAACACAATAACAGAAATTTAAAATTCTCTAGGAGGAGTCAATAGCAGAATAACTGAGGTAGAAGAAGGGATAAGTGACCTGGAAGATAAAATAGTGGAAGTAACTACTGCAGAGCAGAATGAAGAAAAAAGAATAAAAAGAATTGAGGACAGTCTAAGAGGCCTGTGGGACAACATTAAATGTACCAACATCCGAATAATAGGGGTCTCAGAGGAAGAAGAGAAAAAGAAAGGAACAAAGAAAATATTTAAAGAGATTATAGTTGAAAACTTCCTTAATATGAGAAAGGAAATAGTCAATCAAGTCCAGGAAGTGCAGAGAGTCCCATACGGGATAAATCCAAGGAGAAACATGCCAAGACACGAATTAATCAAACTATCAAAAATTAAATACAAAGAAAAAATATTAAAAGCATCAAGTGAAAAACAACCAATAACATACAAGGGAATCCCCATAAAGTTAGCAGCTGATCTTTCAGCAGAAATTCTGCAAGCCAGAAGCGAGTGGTAAGACAGATTTAAAGGGATGAAAGGGAAAAACCTACAACCAAGATTACTCTAGCCAGCAAGGATCTCATTCAGATTTGACAGAGAAATTAAAACCTTTACAGACAAGCAAAATCTAAGAGAATTCAGCACCCCCAAACCAGCTTTACAACAAATGTAAAGGAACTTCTCTAGGCAGGAAACACAGGAGAAGGAGAAGACCTACAATAACAAACCCAAAACAATTAAGAAAATGGTAATAGGAACATACATATCGATTACTACCTTAAATGTAAATGGAATAAATGCTACAAGCAAAAGGCATAGACTGGCTGAATGGATACAAAAACAAGACCCATATATATGCTGTCTACAAGAGACCCACTTCACACCTAGGGACACATACAGAGTGAAGGTGAGGGGATGAAAAAAGATATTCCATGCAAATAGAAATCAAAAGAAAGCTGGAGTAGCAATTCTCATATCAGACAAATTAGATTTTAAAATAAAGACTATTACAAGAGACAAAGAAGGATGCTACATAATGATCAAGGGATCAATCCAAGAAGAAGATATAACAGTTGTAAATACTTATGCACCCAACATAGAAGCATGTCAATACATAAGGCAAATGCTAGCAGCCATAAAAGGGTAAATAAACAGTAACACAATAATAGTAGGGGACTTAAACACCCCACATTCACCAATGGACAGATCATCCAAAATGAAAATAAATAAGGAAACACAAGCCTTAAATGATACATTAAACAAGATGCACTTAATTGATATTTATATGATATTCCATCCAAAAACAACAGAATACACTTTCTTCTCAAGTGCTCATGGAACATTCTCTAGGATAAATCATATCTCAGGTCACAAATCAAGCCTTGGTAAATTTAAGACAATTGAAATCTTATCAAGTATCTTCTCTGACCACAACGCTATGAGACTAGATATCAATTACAGGAAAAATTCTGTAAAAAATACAAACACATGGATACTAAACAATACACAATAACTAAGAAATCACTGAAGAAATCAAAGAGGAAGTCAAAAAATACCTAGAAACAAATGACAATGAAAACACGAGAACCCAAAACCTATGGGATGCAGCAAAAGGAGTTCTAAGAGGGAAGTTTATAGCAATATAATCCTACCTCAAGAAACAAGAAACTTCTCAAATAAACAACCTAATCTTACACCTAAAGCAATTAGAGAAAGAAGAACAAACCTCCCAAAATTCCAAATTCCAGGGAAAGAAATCATAAAGATCATATCTCAAATAAATGGAAAAGAAATGAAGGAAAGAAGAGAAGAGATCAATAAAACTAAAAGCTAGTTCTTTGAGAAGATAAACAAAATTGATAAACCATTAGCCAAACTCATCAAGAAAAAAAGGGAGAAGACTCAAATCAATAGAATTAGAAGTTAAAAAGAAGTAACAACTGACACTGCAGAGATAAAAAGGCTCATGAGAGATTACTACAAGCAACTATATATCAAGAAAATGGACAACCTGGAAGAAATGGAAAAATTCCTAGAAAAGCACAACTTTCTTAGACTGAACCCGGAAGAAATAGAAAACATAAACAGACCAATCACAAGCACTGAAATTCAGACTGTGATTAAAAATGCTCCAACAAAGAAAGCCTAGGACTAGATGGCTTCACAGGAGAATTCTATCAAACATTTAGAGAAGAGCTGACACCTATCATTCTCAAACTCTTCCAAAATATCACAGAGGGAGGAACATTCCCAAACTCATTCTACGAGACCACCATCACCCTGATACCAAAACCAGACAGTTATGTCACAAAGAAAGAAAACTACAGGCCAATATCACTGATGAACATAGATGCAAAAATCCTCAACAAAATACTAGCAAACACAATCCAGCATCATATTAAAAGGATCATAAACCGTGATCAGGTGGGGGTTATCCCAGGAATGCCAGGATTCTTCAATATTCGCAAATCAATCAACGTGATAAGCCATATTAATAAACTGAAGGAGAAAAACCATATGATCATCTCAGTAGATGCAGAAAAGGCTTTCAACAAAATTCAACACCCATTTATGATAAAAACCCTTCAGAAAGTAAGTATAGAGGGAACTTACCTCAACATAATAAAGGCCATACATGACAAACCAATATCATCACAACCAACATCATTCTAAATGGTGAAAAATTGAAATCATTTCCTCTAAGATCAGGAGCAAGACAAAGTTGTCCCATGTCACCAGTATTCAACTTAGCTTCAGAAATTTTAGTCACAGCAATCAGAGAAGAAAAAGAAAGAAAAGGAATCCAAATCAGAAAAGAAGAAGTAAAGCTATCACTGTTTGCAAATGACATGATACTATACATCAAGACTCCTAAAGATGCTACCAGAAACTACTAGAGCTATTCAATGAATTTGGTATGGTAGCAGGATACAAAATTAATGCACAGAAATCTCTTGCATTCCTATACAACTATGATGAAAATCTGAAAGAGAAATTAGGGAAACACTCCCATTTACCACTGCAACCAAAAGAATAAAATTCCTGGGAATAAACCTACCTCAGGAGACAAAAGACTGTATGCAGAAAACTGCAAGACACTGATGAAAGAACTTAAAGGTGATACAAACAGTTGGAGAGATATACCATGTTCTTGGATTGGAAGAAGCAACATTGTGAAAATGAATATACTACCCAAAGCAATCTACAGATTCAATGCAATACCTACCAAACTACCAATGACATTTTTCACAGAACTAGAATTAAAAATTTCACAATTTGTATGGAAACAAAAAAGACCCTGAGTAACCAAAGCAATCTTGAGAAAGAAAAATGGAGTTGGAGGAATCAGGCTCCTGGACTTCAGACTATACTACAAAGCTACAGTAATCAAGAGAGTATGGTACTGGCCCAAAAACAGAAATATAGGTCAATGGAAAAGGGTAGAAAGGCCAGACATAAACCCATGAACCTATAGTCACTTTACTTTTGATAAAGGAGACAAGAGTATACAATGGAGAAAAGATAGCCTCTTCAATAAGTGGAGCTTGGAAAACTGGACAGCTACACATAAAAGAATGAAATTAGAACACTCCCTAACACCATACACAAAAATAAACTCACAATGGATTAAAGACCTAAATGTAAGGCCAGACACTATAAAACTCTTAGAGGAAAACTGTCAGAACACTCTATGACATAAATCACAGCAAGATGCTCTTTTGACCCACCTCCTACAGAAATGGAAATAAAAACAAAATAATCAAATGGGACCTAATGAAACTTAAAAGCTTTTGCACAGCAAAGGAAACCATAAATAAGACGAAAAGACAATCCCCTGAATGGGAGAAAATATTTGCAAATGAGGCAACTGACAAAGGAGTAATCTCCAAAATTTACAAGCAGCTCATGCAGCTCAATTTCAAAATACAAAGAACCCAACCCCCAAATGGGCAGAAGACCTAAATAGATATTTCTTCAAAGAAGATATACAGATTGCCATCAAACAAATGAAAGGATGCTCAACATCACTAATCATGAGAGAAATGCAAATGAAAACTACAATGAGGTATCACCTCACACCAGTCAAAATGGCCAGCATCAAAAAATCTGCAAACAATAAATGCTGGAGAGGGTGTGGAGAAAAGGGAACCCTCTTGCACTGTTGCTGGGAATGTAAATTGATACAGCCACTATGGAGAACAGTATGGAGGTTCCTTAAAAAACTAAAAATAGAACTACCATAAGATCCAGCAATCCCACTACTGGGCATATACCCTGAGAATACCATAATTCAAAAAGAGTCATGTATCACAATGTTTACTGCAGCTCTATTTACAATAGCCATGACATGGAAGCAACCTAAGTTTCCATCGACAGATGAATGGATAAAGAAGTTGTGGCACATATATACAATGGAGTATCACTCAGCCATAAAAAGGAACAAAATTGAGTTATTGATAGTGAGGTGGATGGACCTAGAGTCTGTCATACAGAGTGAAGTAAGTCAGAAAGAGAAAAACAAATACTGTATACTAACACATATAATGTTTTATATGTATATATATAAAGAAAATGGTTCTGAATAACCTAGGGGCAGGACAGGAATAAAGCTGCAGATATAGAGAATGGACTTGAGGACACAGGGAGTGGGAAGTGTAAGCTGGGATGAAGTGAGAGAGTGGCATAGATATACATACACTACCAAATGTAAAATAGATAGCTAGTGGGAAGCAGCTGCATAGCACAGGGAGATCGTCTTGGTGCTTTGTGACCACCTGGAGGTGTGGGATAGGGAGGGTGAGAGGGAGATGCAAGTGGGTGGGGATATGGGAATATATGTATAGCTGATTCACTTTGTTATACAGCAGAAACTAACACACCATTGTAAAGCAATTATGCTCCAATAAAGATGTTAAAATACATAAATTAATTAAATATATTAAAGATGGACAGAATTAAACTGAGAATTTCTCCTTGACTTAATCAGACTGAAAGTGTTAAGATGACTGTATCTTTCTACCTGATTTGAAGTTTAGGTACCACAAACTAAAGCCATTACATATGCCTGCTAAAATCTTAAGTCACATAGTAAGTGTTCCACATTTTGGGAAAGGCTGGGATACACACAACAAATATTTAGGAGGAGTAGGTAAATCCTAAAGCTAAAGGAAGGAAAGAAAGTCAGAAATTCTGATTTTTTAAAGTAAAAAACATATCTCTTTGGAAGTTAGACATCGAGTCCAGCCACATACTGAGTATCAGGCTCCATCTAATAGCATCTGTGTATTTTCATGTTACATTCTGACCTTTCCATTATTAGATTCTATATCATTATATTGAATTGAAGTCAGGCTCTATGTAATTCCCAGACACTGGTTCTATTGATAACTTCCTGAGTGACTCACAGTCCCTTGAGGATAACGGAGTGTAATTCCTCTTATACTGGATATAAATTCACCTGTATCTCTCTCAATAACAAATGAATGAAAGTATGTTATAAGAATAGCCCCAATCTTCTCTAGTTTATAACAAGTAAGATTCAATCCCAGACTAGTGGTTTTTAATTATTTTTCATCCTTTGGGATTCACCTACCAACTAGAAAACAGTGTGTCCCACTGGGAGATGCATGGGAGAACTATAGTTCCAGGGCACGAAGCAAGTCTATTTTTGGTTTCTCACTGCTTTATAAAGATCTGGAGGTCAGTATCACTTTCTGTAGTTTTCTCTTTTCTGGTATAAACATCCTCAGATGCTTCAAGCTCTAATTTGCAGTTTGTTTTTTTTACCCTTATCACTTGGATTGTCATCATTTTAGTGGACTTTGGTTTGCTAGTATCTCTGAATTCATGTGATCATTTGAGCTACTACATTTTATTGTTGTCACTTGGATTATCACTTGGATTGTCATCATTTTAGTGGACTTTGGTTTGCTAGTATCTCTGAATTCATGTGATCATTTGAGCTACTACATTTTATTGTTGTCTCATACAGAAATTGTAGACAATGAAAACCTTAAATATTTTCTTTTCTTTTCTCTTTTTTTCTATATGAATTGCTGGTTTTCGATAGCTCTTTTAGGATAATCTTGGATCCACGTCAGCTGGAATTTCCATGCAAGAAATAAGGTAAAAGTAGAGGGAGGCTGACAAAACGGTTGAGAATAAAAGAAAATAAAGCAGTGAACTTCAAGTGGGGCATATATTAAATTATATACTTATTTAATGTGCATTAAAATATAACTAATCAAGATGGTGTAGTAGAAGAATGTGGAACTCACCTCCTCCCACAAATACACAAAAATACATCTATAAACGGAACAGTTCTCACAGAACACCTACTGAACACCAGCAGAAGACCTCAAATACCTGAAAGGACAAACTGGTTAGGACAAAAGGAAAAAAAAGAAAAGAGGAAGCAAAATGGGACCTGTGCCCCTGGGAGGGAGCTGAAAAAGAGGAAAGGGTCCCACACCCTGGGAAGCCCTCTCACTGGTAGGGAGACCAGCTGAGAAAGAAAGGGAGCTTCAGAGGCTCAGAGGAGAGCACAGCAAATGGTTTGTGGCAGGCAAAACAGAAAGAGACATGCACAAATGGTCCATCCCACTGACCTGCTTGCCCCAGTCTGAGAGGTATGTCCGGTGGTCCAGGCAGGGACTGGGTGCTGGAATTCAGGATTCAGAGGAGAGACGCAAGGAGAGGACTGGTGTTGGCTGAACTGAGACAGCCTGAAGGGGCTAGAGCATGGTACCACTGCAGCCAGGGTAGTTCGTGGAAGAAACCCAGACCCACCATAGGAACAAAGCACCATTGTTAAGTGGTGCACAAAGCTGGGGGTGTAGCACCATAGCAGCCTCTTTCTCCATATGCCAGCCCCCACTTGGCCTCTGTGGGTTCCGGGAGAGTGAGCCCCAGCCATCTCTTTTGGGGCTCCTGCACCAACCTCCACTTTGGCAGGACCTGGGAGCAGACACCAGTGGGTCACCCTTGTGCCGAGGTGGGGCTGAAACCACAGCTGAGCCCCAGGAGCCATGCAACTTAGGAAGCAGGGCTGAAATCTCTCCTCACGGCTGTGTGAGCCATTGATTTACACCTCCACTTCCAGCTTTGTAAATTCAGCGTCTGTGGGACATCCCAAGTAGAAAAACGAGTGTTCCTCAGCTGGGACAGGTCTGGCATTAGCAGTTGTGGACTTTGTGTGTGTGTATGCACGCAGGGGCTGGGCTGGGCCAGGGTCTGAGCCGCCTCCATATCTCTCACAGTGGGTCCAGATGTGCAACTACTGCAGTCCTGGGACCTGACTTCAGTGGATCTGTATTGGTAGCCTTGTGAAAACAATGCCTGAGGGAGACCAGGGCCAACTGCCATCATTCCCATGGTTGAGGAGGAGCCAAGGGCAATGCCAACAACAGTGTACTTTGTGAACCTGCACAACAGGTGACAGGTGACACCACAGAGCACACTCACAGGTGAACAACTCCAGTGGAGAAATACTAGACCCACGCAGGTTACACAGGGACTTTCCCACATAAAAATAGCCCTCCAAGACCACAGTAGGTAAACTCATAGAGCAAGAGAAATATAAATAAAATGAAGAAGCAGAGGAGCCACTCCCAATTAAAAGATCAAGAGAATTCCCCTGAAATAGCAATGAAACAGACCTCTTCAGTCTAATAGATACTGAGTTCAAAAAGGATATAATGAAAATACTAAAGGAATTAAGAAAGGCTATTGACAGAAATGCAGATTACTGTAAAAAGGAACCAGAAACTATAAGGAGGAGCCAAGAAAAATTAGAAAATTCATTTGCAGAGATGAAAGCTGAACTAAAGGCAATGAATAGCAGAATGAATAATGCAGAAGAAGGAATAAGTGATCTGGAAGATAGAATAATGGAAATCACCTAATTAGAACAGCAGACAGAAACCTAAATGAAAAAAAAAAAATGAAAGCAATATAAGAGACGTATGGGCTAATATAAAGCATGCTAACCTATGCATAATAGGGTTCCCAGGATGAGAGGAAAGAGAAAAGGGGATTGAAAATGTATATGAAAAAATTATGGCTGAAAACTTCTCAAACCTAAAGGAGGAAACAGATATCCAGGTACAGGAAGCACAAGGATCCAAAAAAAGATAAACCCAAACAGACCTACACCAAGGCATATTATAATTAAAATGGCAAACATTATAGATAAAGACAGGATTCTAAAGGCAGCAAGAGAAAAACAAAGAGTTAATTACAAGGGAACCTCCATAAGGCTATGAGCTGATTTCTCTACAGAAACATTGCAGGGCAGAAAGGAGTGGCAAGATATATTCAAAGTCCTGAAAAGGAAAAATCTGCAACCTAGGATACTCTACCCAGCAAGATTATCATTTAGAACAGAAGGAGAGATAAAGAATTTCTCAGACAAGCAAAAACTAAAAGAATACAGCAATATTAAACCTATCCTAAAGGAAATATTGAAAGGTCTTCTCTAAATAGGAAAGAAGTAAGAATCTATAGGAAAGAAAAAAATCACAGTTGGAAACTAAATCACTTAAATAAGCCAGTATACAGATTAAAATAAAATCAAATAATTTCTGTGAAAATGATGATAACCAAAATGAACAGCAAAAGGATGAACATGAAGATGTAAAAGAGGACATCAAAATCATAAAATGTGGGGGAGGAGAGTAAGAAAATGTAAATTTTCTTTTTCTAGAATATGCTCGAGGCTGTATGACTACTAGTCTGAAGCACATAGATATAGGAAGGGGTTAACATGCTTGAAAAACAGGGCAATCACAAATAAAAAACATGTAATAGATTCACAAAAACCAAAAAGAAGAGAACATATGCATAGTACAAAATAAAATCATAAAATATAACTATCAGAGAAATCTGTGGTTTCATAGACATTTTTAGTTAAGATGAGTCTATGTTTAAAAAGATAATTGAATCATTAGCTATCAAAAAAATGCAAATCAAAACCACAATGAAGTAGTACTTTACACCTGCTAGGAAGACTGTAATCAAAAAGTCAGATAATAACAAATATTGGTGAGGATGTGGCAAAACTGGTATCCTCATACACTGCTGATGAGAATATAAAATAGACAAGGAAAATAGACTCAAGGTTTTCAGGGGGACCAGTTGATGAATGACTGCTAATGGGTATAGGATTTCTTTTGAGGATGGCAAAATATTTAAAATTGATTACAGAACTCTGAATGTATTTTAAAAATATTGAGTTATATACTTTAAAAGAGTAAATTGTATGATATGTGAATTATATCTTAAAAAGGCATAAAAAGTAAGTTGATTTTAAGTTGATATAAATAAAATAACATACAAATATATTATATATATAATAAATTAAATGAATACATAGTATACATTTGCAGCAGTTCAGAGATGTTTCACTGCAGTGTGAGAAAACCCAAATAGTGGTGGTCTAACAAGTGGTCCAAACAAGTAGGTATTGATATTTATACGTAAGAAGAATTGCTGGTGATAGGTGGTTCAGATCTTTGTTCACTTGCTTAAATTCTATCAACAAGAACCCAAGTATCCTTTTGCTTTTCAATTTTTGGTGTGTTGATGGTTCATCCCTTAGGTTATTACCTCATGGCTGCAAAGTGGCCACCAGATATTAAAATGCTCCTGGTTAAGCAACTATATTCCAATAAAAATTAATAAAAAAATAAAATGCTTCACGTTGTCCGTACATTGTCTCCTTCCTGTTCACTTGAATGATAGGGAAAGAGTTCATGGAACTATATGTGTGAGTCTCTGCTCAGAAAGAGTCCACCCAGGAGGAGAGCCCAACCAGGAATAGCCACATTGGACTTTGTGAGAATGAGAAATACATTTTTGTTTGCTAAGCTACTGAACCTTAAAATTTTAAGTTTTTCTATGACATCATGTAGCCTTCTTGACCAGTGCAGCATGGGGAACATGAATAGAGAAGAAGTGCTTCTGCCTTGACTGGGATCCTTGACATCATGAGCATGGGCTTTGACAAAATTTTACCACTTTGGTCATTAAAAGGATTTTTTTTCTTTCTGGAATAATGAATAAGATAAAGCTTGCTTTTCCTACTCCTCCCCTCTTTATTTTTCCAGGGCATCATTTTTCTTTATTAATAGAGTCTTGCTATTAGAATGTTGCCTAGAATCTAGAAGACATACAATAAGCAAATGGTAGAAGAAGGAAAAAAGGAAGGTGATGATAAGGGATGAGTTGAGCATATCAAGGCATGAAAGCATGGTGGTCAAGAACACCAATTCTAGAGCCAGCTGGCTGGGTTCAAAAATCCAGTTCTTATATTTACTAGCTGTTTGGCCTTGGAAAAATAACCTCTCCATGTCTTTGCTTCCTCATCTATAAAATAGTTAAAATAATTGTGCCTGCTTCATAAAACTGTTTTGAGGAAGTGAGTTGTATGTAACATGCTTGGAACAGAACTTGGCATGTAGAAATGTTATGCAAGTGTTAGCTATTATTATTATGGTGTGAAACCCAGAAGTACTCTTTCTACCCTAACTCCAATAGACTACTCCATAGGGTTTCTTATAAATCAGTCTCTCCTCTTATTGTACCAATAAAGCCATAATATAAAATTAGTAATGAAAATACTATTTCTAAAATTTTAATCATGTATGCTCATTATATGTAAGCTTATTTCCCTTTCTTCATTCTGTCTGCAATTAAAGCTAAGTCGTCAGGTTTAAGGCCTCGAGAGAGAGACAGAGAGAGAGAGACAGAGATAGAGACAGAGATAGAGAGAGAGAGAATGAGTAAACAAGGTAAAAGTCATTGCCAGAGAGTAAGAGAAAAAGGAAAATTCTGGCCTGGCAATTGTGGGAAGGAAAAGGAAGAGTTAGTAGGAAAAAGTCTCCTGATCTTCCTCCCAGAGAAAAGAGACATCATAACAAAGGAAAAGATAAAAGCAACAGTGCTTTGATGAACTCCTCCTTATATTCCTGGCAGAAGCTCTCTGAAGACGTGGAATGAGCAGGGGTGGGCAAGGATGAAGATGTGGAATGAGCAGGGGTGGGCAAGGATGAGCCCAGGTTAATAACCCAGAGCTGGACACTGAGATCCTGAGTGGAAAGGGCCTGACAAAGTGTGGGGGATGAAGAAAGCTGATAGATTGGTTGGAAAACTTAACAGGGAGTATTTCTGTGACATGAGGATGTTACTCTATAACTGAAGACAACTGAGTAGCATCCAGATTAGGGATGGTCTAGTTGTCAAAGTCTGGACTCTGGAGCCACTACAAGAAGTGAGATGGGGCTGAGAACCTGACCAAGTCAAATGGACAGACCACAGAGCCCCAAGGGCAGACAGCAGCAGCACATCCCACCAGGAACCCCAGAGATGCAGCCAAATGTGCATTTCAAAAGATGCCTGACAGATAGTGCTCACTCAGAGACCAGCTGCCTGGATGTGGAGGATGGGAGCCAGATGTGAGATATCACCTCTTTACCAGCACATATAGGCTGAAAGCTTTCTCCTACTCTCAGATACTATCTTGGTAAGGAGCAAAGGAAAGGAGGGTGGTCTTGATGGGATATTTGCAAGATATAGTTGGGCTTAAATTGAGAAAGAGGAATATATTCATAATTGGTGAGTTCTGTAAACCTCCCTGACTATCCATTGGTCAGTGTCTTCTGATTAGATGTTTACAGAAAAATAAAGCTTTTAAAGATTAGATGTTTACAGAAAAATAAAGCTTTTCTTATCATCCATTTATTTGTTTGTTTAACATCTTTTATAATAAAGTGATAAATTTAATGTGCTTATTTCACATGCTTGTATTTAATTTTCAGATTCATTTTATTGAAGGCTGATAGACCACAGCAACACTCCCTTTTTACACCTTTCTCGAGGTATCTGGATATTACTTTTTCATCACCAAATGGGAACCAGTTCTGCTGTTAGGTAAGAGCCAGCAAAGCCTCCCAAGGGAGAGCTAAAGTAAAGGTATTCTGTGTGCTGCCTCAATGGCAAGAAGAGGGCTTGTCCTGCTTGGAGGAATGGGAAGGACCAGAGGAAGTGGCAGTTCACAGAGAAGACCCAAGGATGAGATCCTTCCTTCTCCAAATAAGACTGGAGAAGATTCTGGAGAACTGAGATAAGGTGGAAATGGTGATGAGGATCTGTTGAAACCAGTAGTGGTAGCCCCATCGTACTGTAGGAAGCAGGGCCTACAGTACAGGGCCAGGGTGGGAGAGTGGGGAACAGCTGGGAGGATGCAGAGCAGAAGCCACTTAGTCCTCTGAGCACCTGGAGTGAGTTTGTGGATCTACCACAAAGAATGTTCCTTGAGGGAGATTTTCAATTTTTAAGGTAATCTACACATTTAATATTTGTTACATTATATTCTATTGATTAAACCTCTGTGATAAATTTGTGTTTCATGTGTTTGCAAGCAGAGTGCTTCAAGATAACCTGGTAGATTTTATTTTCTTAGCTCAGCTTGGTGGGGACTCTGCGAATTGAATTATAAAATTCTCTTTTATAAAGCAACACATTTAAAAATCTCCATACTCTTAGAACGTAGTTCTTATTGAAAATGTTAAACTATTGATACGGCATTACCACCTACTAATCCAAGTGAATGCCAGCAGATATGCCACTTGAATGCATAGCAGTTAACTACTAGACTTGCCTTGGAGCTAGTGAGTCCATTTTTTGAGATCCACTTTAAGGTCATAATGTAAATTAGATAAAAGTTTATAATATATAGGCTACACCATTAATACTAAGAGAGAAAAAGTTGGAAATGACCTAATAGATTACACACACACACACACCAGACTTTATCAGCTACTTATATAGGCATGCATTTTATATACACATACATTTATGTATAGGTGTGTACATATGTCTGATGTGCATGTATATGTATTTTTTGCACATTTCTACATATTTGTAAATGTATATATATATGTTTACATATGGGTATATTCCATGTTTTATATATGTGTATGGTTGTATTTATAAGTATTTCTATCCATCTGTTTATATATAGGTATGTATGGATAGGTAGGTAGATAGGTAGATAGATAGATAGATAGATGATAGATAGATAGATAGATAGATAGATAGAAAAACAGAGACCAGAAAGAAATATATCAGAGTGATATGAACTGTGGAATTATGGACAATTTTTGTTTTCTTTATACTTTTTTTTCATCTAAATTCACAGTATTTGGCAAGCAATAACTTTATTGTGAGAAAAAGAGTGACAACAAAGTTATTGTAAAAACTAATTCGGAATACTGTGGTAGGAGTTTCTCCAATCCACAGCTATACCAAGAGTATGAATGTAAAAACTAATGCACCAGAGAACCCAGTTCCAAAGCCAGAAGCTGAATCATTCCTAGTGATGAGCAGGACCTAGAATTTCCACCCATTTTATCTCTCAACCCAACACACATCTTTGTTTTGCTAAAGCCAAGGCATCATGAATGTCAAAGGGTGAAGACATAAGGGTGAGGTGTCACAAACAAACAGAAAGGGAGTCCAGAAGCTGACTGTGTGCTATACTCCCAGCCCTGTGGCAGGCATTGTTTCAACCTCACAACCCGCTGGGAAGTAAACGTTTCTCATAGGATGTGAAATAAAGTGCAAAGTACCCAAGGCCACATGCCACAGCAAGTGGCCAGGATGTTTTTCATTTGTTTTTCCATTTCCCTTGGGGCAATACAAAGAGGGGAGCAGTAAGTGCACCTCCTGCTTTGGGGCAATGGGAGGGAGCTGGTACCAACTTTGTGTATTAGTTTTCATTTCCTTTTTTTGTTTGTTTGTTTTGTTTTGAAAATGATCCCTGTGTTTTCCATTCATTTTATTTTTATGTTTTACATATTATTTTTCATATTCTTTTCCATTATGGTTTATTACTGGATATTGAATACAGTTCCCTGTGCTATACAATAGGACCTTGTTGTTTAACCATTCTAAATATATATAATAGTTTGCATTTGCTAGTCCCAAACTCTGAATCCAACCCTCCCCTGATCCCCTTCCCCTAGCTTTCATATCCTTTTAACACCTCTTGAATCATTTCCTCTCATTCCAGAAACTCCCCTTCTGTCCAAGAAGAAGTAGAGTATTATGCAATGGCGCTCTAATGCAGCTATGTATGAATTTGTACTTACCAGCTGACAATGAATGAAATAAGACAAGATGCACTTATTATAGGAAGTAATTTCTGGTACTTGGCATGTGACTTATTGATTGCTGTTAAATTTTGGCTGAAGCTTATATGTGAAATAAATGTATATATTTTTAACCAGTTTCCTCCTAATCTGACTGAATTAC
Source organism: Phocoena phocoena (assembly GCF_963924675.1). NCBI lineage: Eukaryota > Metazoa > Chordata > Mammalia > Artiodactyla > Phocoenidae > Phocoena > Phocoena phocoena. The sequence continues at coordinate 89,419,207 of NC_089223.1, read as the reverse complement.
TTATTAAAAGTCTAATGGTTAATAACTTAGATACTCAAAAGATTCACATATTTAAGGTTCTAAAATTTATCTGACTGGATTTTCTTTTGAATACCTTGTTCTTTCTAATGGCATTTCCCTAATATTAATGCTGAACTGAAACCAAAAATAGCAAGGGGGTAAGGACTCAGAATAGCAGGAACTGAGAAGATCAGTGTAATCAGCAAATTAGGGCTATGTACAAATCATGCAATTGGCATCATGGGAGCAGCAAGGACCATGCCATGTGGAGAAGAGAACACTCAACGTTGATAACATTGATTAGCATTAACATTGATCGCATAATTCAGTCACTTCCAGGATGTTTCAGGATGCTAATAAATAAAAGATGACACTCTTTAAGAATGGTGGCTTCTATAGTATTGTAGCCAGAGACAGCTGAAATGTGGGGTAGGGGTGTTATTTATTTCACCAGAATTCTCTTGACTGAGCTCTGACTGGGAAACCCAGACAGAGCTGTTTCTCAAAAAAGGTGGCAGAGATGTTGCTAGAGGTCTCAGGGGGATTTATGCAGCAACTAGTTTTGTTTTCAAGACCTGGATGTTCTCCATTTCTGTGCTTTAATATCCTGTTCAACCCAACCCCTCCATCAAACCAGTGTGCTCCTGATTCTCTGCTCCCTTAGCTCTAGATCATCCTGGGTGGCATTTCACACTCAAGGCCTTTGTTGATTCCTTCTCTCTCATGTTAAGTGAAACCCTTATCTATAGTTCTTCATAAGTTCTAGGTACAGAACCTCTCTTTCTCTCTTTAAAATTCATAGCAGTGAAGGAATTCCCCCAGATCACAAGGTCAAATACTCTGCTGACTTAAGCCTTTGTTTCTTTCCTGTACACCTCACTATGCTAACTCCTTTAGTTCTTCATTCTCATGTCCTAACTGGCACTTATGTGATCATCATTGATAAAGATTACAAAGGGTCATAGAAGCACAAAACCTCCTAATTAAAAGTCAGTTTCTAGCGGGCTGGCCTGACAGTGATCCATTGAGTAACTAGACCTTTTGGAATTTACACCAAATCCAGGTTCCTTGGATGCTTCTAATGATGAGGAGCTCATCTTTGTACAGTCTTTGAAATCAGTTCTTAGAGTGTTGAAATCTGTTTCCAGAATGCTCTACCTTATGATTCTAGCTTTGCATATGGAGCCAAATGATGATATTAACTAATCTATGTATTGTTTACTATGTCAGGACTGGTTTTAAATACTTTAAGCATATTAACTTATATTAACTCAGAGAAATCTCTGAAAAGGTACTAATATGCTCATCTTAAGATAAGGAAGCTGAGCTAGAAAAGAGAAGAATTTAGAATTGCTAAGAAGTGGCAGCGCTGGATGTAAAACGAAGTATGTAGCTCCAGAGCCAACACACTTAACCATGACCAATCACTACTCTCTTGTGATTTCTTTTACAGTCTACTTAAACCAGACTTCCACTTTTGACACATAAAACACAACCACTTTCTTTCATGCTTTGAAGTTAACCAAAGAGTCAACACAGTTAAACTTTTTTTTTTAATAGACACATCAACATTTAGATAAAAGGCAAGGTATGGAGTGAAGAGAGAATGCTCTTTGGTGAATTTACACAATTAATTTACTTGAATTGGGCTGTCCAAATTCCTAATCTTGTTTTGCTATTTACTAGCAACAAAGCACTGGACAGAATAGCCCATCTGTGCTTCATTTTTAAGGTGAATATAATAACATCTCTACCTCATAGGATTTTTTTTAGTTTAAGTCAAACATTTGGAATATTGCCTGGCACACTGTCAGCACTCAGTAAATATTAGCTATTGCTTTTAATATTGACATGATTAAATAAAGTGATATTGGTAAGTATCCTATGACAGTGTCTGCTGCTTAGAAATCACTCAATCTATATTAACTTTCATCATTCCATTTACTATTTTTATTTGATGTTTTTACATATGTACTTTAATATCCAAGGGCATAAGAAATATGAATTTGGAATTTCAGGGTCCATAGCACACCCAGTGGGTAAACGGCTTCAGGTATACTGGGCAGACTTTGTGTTATCCTCCCAGTAAACTCCCAATACCTCTTAACAACTTAGTTTATGGAATCACTATTTAGGTTCAGTTAAGATACCTGTACCCATTTTTTCTTTCCTTTAAGCGTCAGAGATTCAGCCTCTTTTCTTCAACTGTCTAAAGTGACAGCTACCCACAATAAGTTCTTAACATACCCTATTTTTTTGATTAGTATGGCAACACTGCAATGTATGTCCTTTCAACCCATTTCATATCTGAGAAAACTGAGGGATGGAGAGGCTACCCAAGTAGTTTAGGAAATAACTCAGTGGGAATTCAGACTGATTAACTTCAAAAACCAGATTCTTAATAGCATACTTCATGTTTCCAAGTACCATCAGAAAAACAGTTCTCAGTGACAATCTTAACTGGAATTCCAGCGAGTGAGTCCGATACTGTGCTCTCTCCCCTGTAGAACTAGAAACCAGGTACATAGAAAATCTGTCTGGAGCTTCTATCCCGATGATATACACTTTAGATATCCCCAAATAAAAATACAGCAAAATAAAGATACAGTATAATATGGAATAAAAATGAGTGTATCCTGAAGATTACAGATAATGAGATGTGCTTATATTTCCACCAAATTAATGAGCATTTTTATTACCCATTGATAAGACCAGATTTCAGATCTAGGGGAAGAGTTTAGATACTGAGCAGTTGAACTTAGTGAACTACCCAAGGTAGTAAAGTGATATAAACTTGTCTACAACCTTCTCCCTTCCTGCTCTATCACTCTCCAAGTCCCAAGTATTATGAATAAAAATATTCAAGCTTAAAGACCAGAAATAACAATTTTCAGGCCACTTTAAATGAAATTGAAAGACTTTTCAGGAGCTCCAAAATTTATATAAATTATAAACAGGTATTAGAGGGACACTGAAAGTTAATTGGCTGGTTTGCCAAAAAATATATAATTTGATTAGATATTTCTGTGTACCTGAAAGAGAGGTACTGGATAACATTTGTGATTAGGCATGTTTGTACACACACACAAACATACACACAGACATTAAAATGGATTAAATCTTCTGGAGGCATGTTGTCACATTCCTTGAAGAACAACATTTAAATACCAATTTGCTTGATTTCCTCAGAGGGTTAAAAATGACTCCCTTATATCTGATAATGGACCTGTACTTAGAAGTTCTTTTATACCCTGAGAATCTCAGGCTATACTATTAAAGCTGCATAACACACCACAAAATACCAGGAGATCAAACCGAGTAGCAGTTACCAAAAACATTTTTCTGCTATCTCCCCAGATTTTCCTATGTGGAGTGCTAACTCAGTAAGTGTTCACTATACATAAACAAAGTATAGGCTATAACTCTGCAAAGAACTTACTACAATCTTTTCTAAAGTGATTTGCTTTGTTTGATAAAATAGTCTTTAGGGGAAACTCTAATGGACAGAAGTTAAAGATTCAAAGAAAGGAAACCTGATCCATTTGAAAGTGAATAGGGGGCTGCAGAGCAAAGTAAAAAAATATGCTGGTGCTGACTCAAAAAGTGCTGACTTCCTCTAGTAGGTCATCTTATAGGTCTATCTTATACCACAGAGGAGTGTAATTAAAAAGCGCTGATGTTGGGTACCAGGAAGAATCTGCCCTCTCCAACCCTTGTTGAAGCTGCGATGGGAGTCACTGTGTTGAATCTGTGGCATTGCAATTGTATCAGTAGCCCAGGATACAATCAAACCCCATTAGCTCAGATTCCACTGGTTCTGAATTTACAAGAATTCAGATATGACTTAAGAACTGATTCTTGCTGAGCTAAAAATCTCCAGATAATTTCTTCTTTTGTGAGTATCAGGGTCTTATTCAAAAGACCAAGATAGTCAAATGTTGTAGTGGTTGCATCAACAAAGAGCTTCCTATTCGAAGTTTTGCTGAAGTTTTGGAATCCTCATTTCCCATAGAAACTCATTACTATGGGAAGTAGAAGTGTTAGGCAGGCCTAGTTATGTCAAGCACAAAAACTGGTGTTATTGAAATGATTGCTGAATACAACACAAGGTAATTTAGTGTTTGAGTTTAGATAATGAGATTATGGATAATTTTAGATTCTACATTTCTTTATTTTCCAGTTAAAAATACAGAAGGTGTCATTGTATAATGTGTAAGTCATCAAAAAGCATTTTTTAGGAGTTGGAAAATAGCAAACATTTACAAATGTGATTAATTAGTGCTGTGATCCCCTCCTGCTTAAATTCAATAATTATATCCATTTCACCTTAGTTTATAAAAATAATCTTACGTGATAAAATACATTTTTATTAGTTGTATTTATAAATATGTCATAAAGTAGTTTATTAAATTTGTCTTTCCTTTATAGAAGATGGCACCTAGAATATGATCTGACTTGATATTGTTGATAATCTTTGGGAGCACAATGAATAATTATAAAAGCAGTATTAACTTTTCTCAACAAAGTGATTAGAAAGTATTCTCTTTCATATATATTAGGATATATAGGGTACTAAATTACTACCCTATAGCTACTACTACCATTGATCCCTTACCCTACTGCCAATTAGAAATCTAAATATTTCCATTTATGTTCCTATCTGAATTTCATAAAGGCAAGTTGAAAACTTCCTCCCTTAACTTTACCACACAACAGCTGCACAGCTTTTTCATTTGCTGGGTAGGGTTCAATGGAGCCAAATGATAGAGCACTTTATTTGCTGTGGATATAGATGCACATTAATGTCCCCAGTATGAACAGGGTGCAAATGATACACAGTCCATCTAATACACAAGCCATTAAAATGGGAAGATTTCTCCTCCTCCTACTCCACCCCTTTGCAGTAGCTTCTATGAATACAGTAGGCTTATTCCTGTATTAGTGTAACTTATATTACAGCTGCTAGTCATGTGATCTGTGGACAGGAGTTGGTACACAGAGTTTGTTGCTGGTATACAAATAAAAAGAGTCTAGAAACTTTTATGGCAATTTGCCATCACTGTGACATTCAAGCTCATAGTCTATGGACTTACGTCATTGCACTGGTCACTAATTAGTTTTAATGTTGTCTATCTTGTGCAATGGATTCTGTGTAGTATGAGCTGTCTATTAATATCAGTGCAACAGGTTAGAAAAAGAACTGATCCTTCAACCCTGATAGTTTGAGAAACATTGGTCCACACACAGAGGATATGATGTACATACAGAGTACAATTTCAAGTTGTATCTGAAAAGGCCACCTACAATAATAGTGAACATAGGGGAAGGAGTTCAAGATGGTGGAGTAGGAGGACACAGAGGTCACTGCCACCCATGAATACATCAAAAATGCATTTACATGTAGAGCAATTCTCACTGAAAATAAACTGGAGACTGGCAGAAAGACTCTTATATAACCAAGTCTATAAGAAATATCCACATGGAGTCAGGTGGAAAAAGAGCAGGAATTAGGCTGGGATCTGTGCCCCAGGAGGGGACACAGAAGGGGGGGGATTACACAGTCTTGGAGATCCTCCTTGGGGAGTGAGTGGTTCAAACCACATATTGGGCATACCAGCCATGGGGTCCAACACCAGGAAGACGATTCCTCATGGCTGGTTTGAAGACCAGTGAAACTGGCAGGGTGACTGTGAGAAACTCAAACTCTGCTCATGAAGAGTATGTTCACACTTGCTTGCTCTGAAAACAAGGTGGAGGAATTAAATTGAGACTGCCTGTTACTCTGGCCGATTTCCCCTGACTACCCCAGCATGCAACCTGGCCCAGGCCAAGTTCTTGCTCTGGCCCCTCTTGCTCATGCTGTGCAGCTCCCAACTAGGGTGAAGCCTGCCATTGGTGAGGACAATGCACAGTTGTGGGGAAGCAACCTGCTTGGACCTGGCACCATATCTGAACAGGGTGAGGGCAACCGTTACTGGAATGGAACAAGCTAGAACCCAACCCTTGGGGCTTCTGCTCCAGTACCTTGGGAAACAACCCCACCTCTGATAAGGTGGTATTGGCCACTGAGCATAGCAAAAGCCTGAGCTCACACTGGGCTCTGGCTCAAGGCTCTCCACTTCCACCCCTACCTCCCAATCAGGTGATAGCTGTCAGCACGCCTTGAAAGAAGACATGACTCATTCCCACTTCGGATCCAGGTCTCCCACCAAAGCCAGAGGTCATGCGCAGAGTGCAGAGGCATGCTTCCACACAAAAACATCACTTCAAGACCAGAATAGGTAACTGTTTCACCTAATTTACTAGAAACAAAGAAAGTTAAGCAAAATGCAAAGACAGGGAAATTTGTTTCAAATGAAAGAACAAGGAAAAAAATGAAAAATACAACTGATGAAACAGAGATAAATAATTTACCAGATAAAGAATTCAAAGCATTAGTATTAAGAATGCTAATTGAACTAGGGAAAAGAATAGATGAACACAGTGAGAATTTAAACAAGGAACTCGAAAATAAAAAAAGAAACAGTCAGAGCTGAAAAATACAATAGCTGAAATGAAAAATACACCAGAAAGAATGAAGAGCAGACTATGTGATACAGAAGAACACATAAGTGATCTGGAAGATAGAGTAATGGAGATCATGCAATCAGAACAGCAAAAAGAAAAACAAATTAAAAGAAAAACAAGAACAGTTTAAGGGACCTCTGTGTATTAACATCCACATTATAGGGGTCTCAGAGGGAGAAGAGAGAAAGAAGAAATTTGAAAATATATTTGATGAAATTACGGCTGAAAAATTCCTGAAACCGAAGAAGAAAACACATATCAAGGTACAGGAAGCCTAGAGAGTCTCAAACAAGATGAACTCCAAGAGACCCACATCAAGACATATCATAATTAAACACAAAAGTTAAAGAGAGAATTCTAAAGGCAGCAGGAGAAAAACAAAGAGTCACATACAAGGAAACTCCAGTAAAAATATCAACTGATTTTTCTGCAGAAACTTTGCAGGCCAGAAAGGAGTGGAATGATATATTTAAAGTGCTGAAAGGGAAAAACCTACAACCTAGGATTCTCTACCAACAAGATTATCATTCAGAATTGAAGGAGACAATGAACTTCTCAGAGAAGCAAAAACTAAAAGAGCTAATCAACAATAAACCTATCCTAAAAGAAATGTTAAAGGGTCTTCTCTAAGTGGAAAATAAAAAGCTATAGTAAGAAGCAAGAATTTACAGAAAAGGAAAAAATTGCACTACTGAAAGCCAGTATCTAGTAAAGAATGTGGATCAACTAGTTAAATAAGCTACTATAAATATTAAAGACAAAAAATTGCAAAATTGACCATAACTACAATAAACAGTCAAGGAATAAACATGAAAATGTACAATATGACATCAAAACCACAAAATGCGTGAGAGGGGAATAAGGAAAATGTAGATATTTTAGAATGTGTTTGAACTTAAATGACTTCCAGTTTAAAACAAGTAGATATATTTATAGGTGAACATACATGAACCAGATGGCAAACACAAATCAAAAACCTACTATAGATGCACAAAAACTAGAGAGAAGAAAACACAAGTATGCTACTAAAGAAAATCATCAAACCACAAGGGAAGAAACTAAAATAAGAAGAAAGGAATAGAGAAGAAATATAAAACAATCAGAAAATAGGTAACAAAATAGAAATAAGTACATACCTGTCAACAATCACTTTAAAAATCAATGGAATAAATGCTCCAATCAAAATGCATAGGGTGACTAATTAGATTAAAAACGAGATGCATCTATATGCTGCTTATAGGGGACTCACTTCAGAACTAAAGGCACACACAGTCTGAAAGTGAGAAAATGGAAATAACAAGAATGTAGGGGTAGCAATACTCATATCATACAAAATAGACTTTAAAACAAAAGGCAGAGAAAGGCATTATATTATGGTAAAGAGATTAATACAAGAAGCGGATAAAACATTTGCTAACACATATACACCTATGCTCCTATGCTAACACATAGGAGCACTTAAACATATGAAGCAAATATTAACAGACACAAAGGGAGAAATTGACAATAATACAATAATAATAGTGAAATTTTAATACCTTATGTCAATGGAAAGATCATCCAGACAGAAAAGCAATAAGGAAACAGTAGTATAATTACACACCAGATTAGCTGAATTTAATAGATATCTACAGGACATTACATCCAAAAACAGCAGAATACACATTCTTTTCAAGTGCATATGGAACATTCTCCAAGATAGATCACATTCTAGGCCATAAAAAATGTTCAACAAATTTAAGAGGATAGAAAATACATCAAGCATTTTTTTTTCTGATCACTATTGTTATGAAACTAGAAATGAATTACAGGAAGAAAAATGAGAAAAACACAAACATATAGAGAGTGAACAACATGCTACTAAAAATCCAATGGTCAGTGAAGAAATCAAAGAGGAAAATGGAAAATACCTGGAGACTAATGAAAATAAAAAACTGTTTTCCAAAATCTATGAGATGCAGCAAAAGCAGTTCTAAGATGGGAATTTATAGTGATACAGGCCTACTTCAAGAAACAAGAAAAATATCAAATAAACAACTTAACCTACCATCTAAAAGCATTAGAAAAAGAAGAATAAACAAAGCCCAAAGTGAGCAGATGGAAAAAATAATAAAGACCAGAGAGAAAATAAATAAAATAGAGACCAAAAATTAATAGAGAAAAGATCAATGAAACCAGAAGCTGGTTTTTGAAAGATAAACAAAATTGATAAGCCCTCAACCAGGCTCATCAAGAATAAGAGAGAGGACACAAATAAACAAAATAAGAAATGAAAGAGGAGAAATTATAACTGATATCACAGAGTTACAAAAAATTGTAAGAGAACACTACAAGCAGTTATATGTCAACAGACTGGACAACCTAGAATAAATGGATAAATTTCTAGAAAGATACAAGACCGAATAAGGAAATAGACAATTAGAACAGACAATTAGAAATAGGCAATCTGAACAGACAAATCACTAATAGTGAAATTGAATTAGTAATAAAAAAGTCCCAGCATACATAAGTCCAGAACTGGACAGCTTCATGGGGGAATTCTATCAAACAAGAAGTGATAATACCTATCCCTCTCAAACTATTCCAAAAAATTAAAGAGGAGGGAATTCTTCCAAATTCATCCTATGATGCCACTATTACACTAATATCAAAACCAGACAAAGACACCAAAAAAAAGAAAATTACAGGGCAATGTCTCTTATGAGTATAGATGCAAAAATCCTCAACAAAATATTAGCAAACCAAATTCAATAGTATATAAAAAGGATTATAAACCATATCAAGTTGCATTTATTCCAAGGATTCGAGGATGACCAAATATCAGCAAATCAATCAATAAGATACACTACATTAACAAAAGAAAGGATAAAAATCACATGATCATCTCAATAGTCACAGGAAAAGCATTTGACACAATTCAACATCCATTTATGATAAAAACTCTCATCTAAGTTGGAATAGAGAGAACATACCTCAACATAACAAAAACCATATATGACAAACCCACAGCTAGCATCATACTCAATGGTGAAAAGCTGATAGCTTTTCCCACTAAAACTCAGAAACAGGACAAGGATGCTCACTCTAGCTACTTCTATTAACATAGTATTGGGAGTTATAGCCACAGCAATCAGACAAGAAAAAGAAGTAAAAGGAATCCAAATTGGAAGAGAAGAAGTAAAACTGTTACTGTTTGCAAATGACATGATACTGTACATAGAAAATCCTAAAGATGCTACGAGAAAACTACTAGAGCTCATCAAAGAATTTGATAAAGTTGCAGGATACAAAATTAATTTACAGAAATCTGTCATATATCTATACAATAACAACAAACTATCAGAAAGAGAAATTAAGGAAACCATCCCCTTTATCATTGCATCAAAAAGAATAAAATACCTAGAAATAAACCTACCTAAGATGGCAAAATACCTGTACTCCAAAAGCTGTGAGACACTGATGAAAGAAATTGAAGACCACACAAACAGATGGAAAGATATATCGCGTTCTTGGATTGGAAGAATGAATATTGTTAAGATTACCATACTAACCAAGGCAAGCCACAGATTCAAAGCAATTCCTATTAAAATACCAATGGAATTTTCATAGCACTAGAACAAATAATTTCAAAATTTGTATGGAAATACAAAGGACCCAAATAGCCAAAGCAATCTTGAGAACGAAGTACAGAGCTAGAGAAAACATGATCTCTGACTTCAGACTATACTACAAAGTTACAGTAATCAAAACAGTATGGTACTGACACAAAAACAGACCCATTAATGGAACAGAATATAGGGTTCAGAATAAATCCACACACTTATGGTCACCAATTAATCTATGACAAAGGAGGCAAGAATATACAATGGAGAAAAGGCAGTCTCTTCAATAAATGGTGCTGGGAAAACTGGACAGCTACATGTAAAAGAATGAAGTTGCAACATTCTCTAATACCAGATACAAAAATAAACTAAGATGGGTTGAAAATCTAAATGAATTTCCAGAAACCATAAAACTCCTAGAGGAAATCATAGGCAGAACACGCTTTGATGTAAATGGTGGCAGTATATTTTTTGGACCTATCTCCTAAGGTAAAGGAAACAAAAGCAAAAATAAACAAATGGGACCTAATTAAACTTAAAAGCCTTTGCATAGCAAAGGAAACCATCAACAAAATATAAAAACAACATACTGAATGGGTGAAAATATTTGCAAATAACATAACTGATAAGGAGTTAATGTCTGAAATATATAAACAGCTCATATGACTCAATATCAAAAAAACAAACCACTTAATTAAAAAAATGGACAGAAGATCTAAATAAACATTTTTCCAAAGAAGATATATAGATGGCCATCAGGCACTCAAAAAGATGCTCAACATTGCAAGTCATCAGGGAAATGCAAATCAAAACCACAACAAAATAACACCTCACACCTGCTCAAAAGACTATCATCAAAAAGGCCAGAAATAACAAACATTAGTAAAGATATGGAGGAAAGGGAACCCTTGTACACTGTTGGTGGGAATGTAAATTAGTACAGCCACTGTATAAAACAATATGGAGGTTCCTCAAAATACTATGAAAAAGGACTACTATGTGATCCAGCAATTCCACCCCTGGATATTTTTCCAAAGAAAATAAAAATACCAATTCCAGAAGATATATGCACCCCAATGTTCATATCAGCATTATTTACAGCTACCAAGACATGGAAGCAACCTAAGTGGTCATCAACAGAGGGCTGGATAAAGAAGATGTGGCGCATATATACAGTGGAGTACTACCTGGCCATAAGAAAGAATGAAATTTTGTCATTTGCAGGAACATCCATGCATATGAAAGGTATTATATTTCACGAAATAAGTCAGACAGAGAAAGACAAATACTGCATGTTATCACTTATATGTGGAATCTAAAAAATAAAACTAATGAATGAGTATAACAAAACAGAAACAGACTCAGTGATGTAGAGAACATATTAGTGGTTACCAGTAGGGAGAAAAAGTGGGGAGGGGCAAGATAGAGTTAGAGGATTAAGAGATACAAAGTCCTATGTATAAAATAATTAAGATACAAGGATATTGTACAGCACAGGGAATATAGTCAATATTTTATAATAAGTTTAACTGGAGTAAAATCTATACAAATAATAACTCACTACATTATACATCTGAAACTAATATAATATTGTAAATCAACTATACTTCAATAAAGAAATAATATAGTGAACATAGATAATAAGCCATACGCTAGATCCTAAGCACCATGAGGGCAGGGGTCTCATCTGACTTATTCGCCATTATGTCTTGCAGATTGCACAGCGTTTGATGTGTTAGATACTCAATAAGTCATTATTGAGTAAATGCATAAATAAATGACACTACAACTTATGATTAAACACTTTTGACTCCTTGGATTAATACACACTCCTGAAAATAGCTAAAGATCAGCAAACATACAAAAAACAAAGCAAAACAAAAGCCAAAAAAAAGAGAGGCAAAACCATTTCAGTTCAATTGTGAATGAGTCCTAACTTCCTAGGACTTGACTGTATACAAAATTTCCAAGGTTACACTAGTAGAATTTGAGGAGTGTTTAATTCTTTTCCCAGGAAACCTTCATTGCTGTATACAAAATTTCCAAGGTTACACTAGTAGAATTTGAGGAGTGTTTAATTCTTTTCCCAGGAAACCTTCTCTGACATCCTTAGCATCTTCTTATAGAACCCAATATTTACCCAATCATAGCACATATCAGCACAGAGTCAGGGGTTAGGGTATTGGCAGAATTGCCCACTAAACTTTCAGCTCCATGCTACATTCCTCAGCCTTTAGCACACTTGGTAGGGGCTCAAAATTTTAGTTGATTTGAATTAATGCTTACTTTATATTATAAACCATGCTTTGTGTTTTATATGTACAGCCCCACAGTAACTCAGAGAGGAAAGCATTTTTTAAAACTTGTTTTATAAATGAAGAGACTGAGACTTAAGAAGGGTAAATCATTTGCCCATGATCATCCAGTTAGTAACTGATTGAATAGTTTTTCACATGTATTCTATTTCACTGGAGCCTGTATTTCCAACCATGCTATTATACTGCTTAATGGTATCCAAAACTTTAGCCCAGTGGGGGACCTAATTTGATAGACTCAAGCTGCAGTTACTCTTTAGGCCAAGAAATGAGATATAAAATTCCTTTCTTCCCACAGAGGCAGTGTGGACTCACACAGAAGCAGTTAGACAAGAAAAGGAACTGAGGACTTTGGGATTATTTTGACAGAGGTCATTCCCAGGGTAAAGCAATTAGCTAGCATCTCACACCAACCTGGATGAGAACTACATGGCTTCCAAAGCATAAGATCAGTCACAGATAAAAGAAAACAAAACAAAGCAAAACTGCATGAGCAAATGTAGGGAAGAAAAATAATAGCTGAAGATAGTGGTGGTGGTTTGAGCCATTTGGGAGTTACTCAATATTCCTGGGTATCTCTGAAGTTTATAGGAAATGTACATGTTATTAAATTTCTATTTGTTTTTCTCTTGTTAATATATTTTATTACAGGAGGGTTTCAGCCAAGAACCTAGAAAGGAAGAGGGGAAATTGTTTTCCTTTTTCTACAATAACAAGCAAAGAGAATATCCAGAATCTCACAACTCCTTAGTGAAGTGGAATTAAAAATAAATATCAGAGACTGATTTGCCATATTTAGTATATATCTTTTCACTTATTCCAACTGAATATCATTTATCATTTTTAGTCTATGAATATCATTTTTAGGTAACCATTAATCCTTTTGTCATGATAAAGTTCCAAGTTAAATCATCTCTTAGAGTCTTGTGATAAATAGCTATAAAAATCCAATGAACCCTAAGTTAAAATTAAAAGCTAGTTCTATGTTATTCATATTGGTAGCTACCAGGCATGCGTATTCACATTTAAATTAATTAAATTTAAATAAATTAAATATTTAGTTCCTTAGTCATATTAGCCACGTTTCAAGAGGTCAATAACCATATGTGGTTAATGGCTGCCACACTTTGGACAGATTCCACATACTGGACATGGAAATAGAACATTTCCATCATTGTCGAAATTTCTATTGGTCAGCACTGTTCCTGTTTCTTCTGCCTGAAGTGGACAAAGCCAGTAAGCAGTGTCCTTCGTAGACTGTTGTCATTCTCAGGATTATTGCATTCTGATATGCCAAGGATATGATCAACCAGGGATACTCCTGTTTAAGCCTGTTGTCCTGGCATAAATATTAATAACGATCTCAAAAATGTTCCAATTTGGTCAACAAATTAGGGCCAGCCTAATTGGACATTACTCATGATTTTCATTTCTTTCCATTCAATCTGTGTAATATGTGGCATGTTATTTTACCTTTCTAGGCATCTCCTTCCTCTTATGTAAAACGAGGATAGTAGTAGCTCCTTCTTTTGGTTCTATCTTGTACTGCTCTCTCCTACTTCCTGCAGTGATTAAAAGTATCAAATAAATTCCTAAAAGGCAGAACTTTTGCATCCTAGTGCTTTGCAGTATTTATTATATAATAATATTATATGTATAATATATAATATTATTATATAACAGACACTCAAAAGTGTCTATTACATAATAGGCATTGAAAAGCACATGATTCCTGAGGAAAGTTTCAAGTTACATATTCTGCCTCTCTCTGTCCCAGTACAATGATGGGTGTACCTTCAATCTTCCATCAACCAATCAGGTGTTCTCTCCCGGTACCTTGACTCTTGATCATGTGGTAGATACTGGTTATAAAGTGTGTATTACAGCTGAAATGAGGGTGCATTATCCAAGGATGTTCCTGCTGCTTTGCCCTACTCTTTTTTCCAGTCCTATCCTTTCACTCCCCAGTAATCATGTGAGCCTCTCACATCCCTCCATTAAATTCTAGTTTTGCTTAACATAGACAGAATTTCTTTCTTTTATTTGCACCCAAGACCCTAAACAGTACAACTTTAGAGAGAGAACTTTTAACTTGAAACTGTCAGTGGTACTAACTGTACTAAGCACTGTGTACTGTAACACATTTTTGTTGCAATTTACTCAATGCTGAGGCTCACAGAGACATCTCACTTACTCCATTCCAGATGTACATAATAACATCTAGGTAATCATATGTTCCTCCACAAATTAAGATTGTAAGGTTAAGATTAGAGAGTTCCCTTCTTCGGAATACTCTTCTTCAGATATCATCACAGTTTCTCCAGATGTTTATTAAGCAAAGATTCCCTTTATAATCTGCTCCCAAATTCAAGGCAACTATTCTCTTGGCTGATGCTCTGCTGTATTATTATGTGGGTCACAGTTAACTCTCCACATTTTCACTATCTAATTATTGTTTATGGTTTTACTTTGGATCCTGTACTTCAATTACCTACTCTATATTGAACAAACATACTAAGTTTCCTTCTATTTATTATATCTTCCATAAATTGTATTGCCCATCTAGGATAATGGGTATTGCTTGCACATTTGTAACATTTCAAATAGCCTAAATTTTCTGATAGTTTAAGTGTAGGGTGTGCTACTGTGGGGCTTGAATACTGCATATTGGAAAAATAATAGACTTCTTGAGTTCTCCTAGCCGTGTGTTTTTATATTAAAGTTAATTTCCCCCTTGGTGGAGACTGCCACACAGTAATGACTATATCATTGAAAAGTCTATGAAATAAAACGTACTATCCTCTCAACTGAAAACTCTTCCTAAACATTTCCATTTTAAAGGAAAAATCTAACTACTGAGCAAACCAAATTTGCAAAGAGAATTTTCATTAGCATTTGGCTGGTGGAGGGGGGGTCATTTCTTTTTTTGAAGGAGAGAAACATGGCCACAGAGACGGCATCGAATCATCCTCCTTATTCTTGAGATTTGCAAAGGCAGATCTGTAACTGCCAGGAAGTCCCTGGGTTGCCTGTTATAAACCGTAATCAGCCAGAACTGATTACTCAACTCTGGTCATTTTCATCTACAAACAAATTCACAAGTTTCCCAGACAAATATGGATGGGCTGGCAAATTTAAATTTCAAATGAAAAAATATCTTCCTGTAATGAGTTCACATACCTTTTATTTAGACTTCCAAATGCCAGCATAATGTGATTAATTTTGATGTTGTTTCTTTGCACCACTTATGAGAAATCACATCATCAGTCATATTATCAAAATTAGATGTGGAGAAGACCTAGCTTGTCACTAGGACCCTTCCCTGTGCCAGTACAGACTTGTTTTAGTCAGTCTGCTGTACTTTTTAATATTTTCTTCAATCTAATATTAAACTTCCCTTGTGATCATGCATCTACCATTTCCATTGTAATGACATAAATATAAAGAATGAGAGTTGGTTTTCTTAAGAGGATGCATCTGTTTATCTTCTCTGCCTTTTCAATAAAGAAAGATCATGGTGAACATTTAGGAAATAAAAATAAATCCAATATATTGTGATCAATAATTTCAGTTATGATCAATAATGATCTCTAACATTTTCATAGAATTTGTACATATGTTATGCAAATTATACATAGCACAGTAGTTGTTATATGAGCAACATTTTTTTTAACATCTTTATTGGAGTATAATTGCTTTACAATGGTTTGTTAGTTTCTGCTTTAAATCAACTGTACATATACAAGTAACATTCTTTTCACAAAAATTTACTGGGTGCCCTTACAAGCCTTCAATTTGTTCTATATATATATATATATATATATATATATATATATATATATATATAAATATATATATATCAACGTATATATACACACACACACGTATATAAAGTACATATAGTATATCATATATATATTTACTTATGCTTTTAAAATCAGTTTATTGAGAGCTTATCAAGCAGTTTTAACTTATTGAGGTATAAAGCTAAGGTGTTTCTATTTTTCTCTGGTATCTGTCTTTAGACTTGCTCTGTCAAATTCTCTTCTCACATCCTTCAATGAAAATTTGCATACATTTTGATTATTAAAATTTCAGTCCAGATTACAATTTTGAACTCCAGTCTAGGAGTGCAGATGCTGGAGCCATATTCTATTGATTTCAATGCCAGAACCACCAACTACTAGCTTTGGTTCCTTGACTTAGTCACTCAAACTCAAATGGACTTCATTTCCTCAGCAATCAAATGGAGATAATAAAATAACCTACATTATGTGGCTCTTCTATATGTAGAGAACTTGGAATATTGCCTGGAATAGAGTGAAAGAAATATGTATTATCTATTAATATAATAATTGTTATTTTCATTATCATTTTATCACTTCCCTCAACACATTCTTATGTCTCAAAGAGATCTGGTTTTGGGAAGGGCCATTACTTTCCCTCTTCATTCTATTCTAGCATCTGCCCTTTTTCAAACCCTCAGGAATCAGGAATGGGAAGGGAGGTAAGTGAGAAACCATTTTCTCAGACTTGGTTGCAGGAAAGTTTCCCTTATCTCACTCTGGCTTGGTACCTACAATTCACTGTTGGTGTTTCTGCCAATGTTTTGGTCTCCACGTGGAGAGTGTGTATAATTTTACTGAGTCAGTGATCAGCTTTAACCTAACACTTTCTATTATGGTTAGTCCATTTAGAGGAGGAAGTCATGCCTCTCTCCAGCTCTTATCAGCAATTCATGCCTCTAACACGTTCTCTTAGTTTTGTACACTTGGCCAGCCCAGGTTATCTGCTTCTACCTCAAAGCTTTGGGCTCTTTGGAATCGGAATAGCCGTTTTCTTTATCAATGTTTTTTGAGGACTGCAGAAAACTGGGATAGGGTGGAAAGCTGCCCCGTTTTCTTCCTAGGCATACTATATTGCGATCCCTTTTTGTTGTGTTGTCAACCCTCTCACTTTTAGAAATCTCCAAACAATAACCAGACCTCAGTATCAGTGCTCTTGTAAGCCCCTAACCTTCAGAAAATGCAAGTTATTCTCTCCCAACAACTCTTTTACACTAGTTAATTAATTATCTAGTAGGAAACAGAGATGTAAGTTCTTCTTTTCATACAATGCCAATCTCTAAGAAGAGGTTTCTTCCTAACACCATGACTTAGCTTTGCGAAGGAGTGGAAGGGCACTTTCTTTTTAACCATAAACACTACCTTGCCTAGGATGGCAACTAACTTTTCCTCTTTCCAGTATTATTTTTTAATCAGAAGTGAATTGTAGAGCATTCTGTTTTTGGCAACTGGTAGTAGGGCCAGTTCTGCTGCCTTAAAGAAAGACTTGGAAGGAGCTGTCAGGATACAGTTGTTGCAAGTTCTCTTTTGCATGTAGGGGACTCAGTACAGATTTTCCTTCATCTTTGGGCATCAAGCACTAAACCCAGGGAAAAAGGAAAAATCCCACTCAATTTTGTGTTATACATTTATGTGTGACTTATAAATCATAGCATGCAATCATTAAGCATATGTCATATATTTGTCCAGATTAATACCAACATTTTAAAGATTATTAGATGGCTGGCATTGTAGTAGACTCTTTACATATGTTCCCTGCTTAATCATCCAAACAATGTTATTAATCCTTTTTATACAGAAGAGAAAGCTAAAGCTGAAGAGTGCCCAGCTCCAAAATTCAGATTTAGTATAGCATTTCCATATATATGTTAAAAAATGGACAAGAATAATATATGGGGATAGACTTTAAAAATTCTATAGCTAATGTGCCATAACTAATATTTGTATTTTGAGATTCTCAGAACGGAATCAAGTCAATGGATCAAACCAAGATTTTTGGTTCTGCGGTTTCTCAGTGGCCTTTAGTAAGTGTTGCAGCAGCAGCCTCTTAGGCCTTGACAATTGAAATTGTAGTATCTGTGTTCCCAGGCACCATAATCACCATAAAAATGAATACAAGACCCAGTCTCCTCCTTTTTCAGAAACAGGACATAGGAAGGACTCTTCTTCCTAATCATAGCAAGTCAACCATATTGGGAGAGGTGAAGAGGGGAAAAGTTTCCATCTGGCAAAATAGGAACACTATCAGGAAATGTGTTGGGGTGTGAGAGTGAAGGGGATTTTTCTTATTGTCAGCGAATGTGACACTTTTTATAAATAAGTAAATGCACATATACTTATGACCAATGTAAATATCACATATTATCCCTTGGGACGGAGAGAAAATGCAGCTCCAAAGCTTTGTAAGCCCGGTGATTTTCAAAAAATCATAATGATACAAGTAAATTTGTGCATACATTTTAGGGAAGCAGTCAAGCAACAAATAATCTTTCATGTGTACTTGAGGGCTCAAAAATGGTCATAATCCCTAGCCTAGGCTCAAAAAATTGTTTGGTGGTTCTCACCAAAGTAAGAGTTAATTTCATTTCTCGTGGGCCCCACCTGCTAGAAATGCTGGCGTGGTGACAGAATGCAATCATGTGCCCAATTAGGCAAGCAGTTGCCAGCTTTACCCAATGCAGTACAGGTGCACCATCTCTAAAACACAACAATTACGCAGTTTACTTACATCACAAGGATACTGTTGAAATTCAGTTGAAAAAATGAAGAGGGTAGAGAAGGCTATCAGAAGGCCAAACAACGAAGTGAAAGGAATCTCAAAGTGGGGTGGGTTTTAGCTATGTAAGGATTAGAAATAATTTATCAATATATAGTACACCTAGCATACAGTAGTTCCTTAACAAATGATGGCTGCCTTATTATCACGTTAATTGTTCTTGAGCTTATATAACCTAAGTGACATAAATATACATTTTTGATTTAAAAGAAATGATTACAGAAGGCCACTTCGTTGTCTTTTCTGTGTAATCCAAAGGTAAATCACAGAGGAAACTGCTGTGTGAAAGAGTACTGCTCGCTCCATTTTACTGACGAGAAAACTTAGTAGGGGTCTGTTTAGTCCTTTAGGGCTCCTATAACAAATTACCATAGAGAGGGTAGCTTATAAATAACAGACACTTAAATCTCATAGTTTTGGAGACTGGAAGATCAGGGTGCCATCATGGTCAGGGACTGGCAGAGGCCCTGTCCCAGGATCAGACTGCTGAATTTTCACTGTGTCCTCACATGGGGAAGGCAGGAGGGAGCTCTGTGGGATCTCTTTCATAAGAACATGAATCCCACTCAGTGACTCCCATTAATGTGCAGAATTAGCACTCCAGGGTGGTGTAGAGAACTCTTCATACTCTGGCCTTGCTTTCCTTCTAAAATAGTCATCACCTCCCTTCTATGCCGTAATCATAACCCTCTGTATTTCTCACCTGTGTCTTTGTGACAAAGTAGCTGGTGTTGACTTAAGCTCATATTCCTCCCTGCACAGTATGTAGTTATCACTAGGTGTCACTTCCCAGACAAGGTCTACATCTCCCAGTCCATCTGCATCAAGGTACAACGTGAGACCAGTTTTTACCCACGGAACATAAGCAGAAGTGACTGGTATCACTTCTCGGCTAAAGCTCTTAGAAGCAGATGTGCCTTCTCCAAGCTCTTTCCCCTTCCACTTGATGGATGCAGAGTCCTCAAAGTCCCAGATGCTGAAGTCACCAGTTGGAAGGACCCTTCATTTTAGAAACGTCAAGTTAAAAATAGTAAATTCCCGGGCTTCCCTGGTGGCGCAGTGGTTGAGAGGCTGCCTGCCGATGCAGGGGACACGGGTTCGTGCCCCGGTTCGGGAAGATCCCACATGCCGCGGAGCGGCTAGGCCCGTGAGCCATGGCCGCTGAGCCTGCGCGTCTGGAGCCTGTGCTCCGCAACGGGAGAAGCCACAACAGTGAGAGGCCCACGTACTGCAAAAAAAAAAAAAAAAAAAAAAAAAAAGTGAGTTCCTGATCAGGAATGGCCACTGTGGATTGTAATGTAAGTGAGAAATTAATTTCTATTTTGTTAAGCTCCTGAAAATCTAGGGTGTATATTTAGTTACAATAGCTGGTATGACATAACTAATACCTTGTTCCATCTATCCAATCTATCTAGCATGTTCTTGCCACTCCAGGTATCCATCATTCATTTAAGATGATCTTAAATGCAACTTCTTTGGCATCTCCTCCTAAATCCCTCAGTCACAGTTCATACCTTCCTTCATTACATTTCCCTAGCTGTTTGTCTTAGGTTATAATTAATTCCGTCCATGGAAATACTCACCACTAAATTATGAGCTTCTATGGGTAGGAACTCTATCTTAATCACTCCCTACCCTCCAGAGTGTCACACACAGTATCTCACAAACAGTAGGTGCTCAATAAAAGTCTGTTACACTCAACCGAATGAAATCGAATTCATATATCTGAAAGATTAATATGTTTCTTTCATTCAAGATCTTAGGGCTAGTATGAAAAAAGGAAATCTATTACTTCAGTCTGACTCTTTAACTTGGCAGATTAGAGTGAAATAAAAATGTGTCCTGGATAAAATGAAAATGCATTGTTTTACATAAGATATAGCAATTTTGAGAAATACATTGATTTAATGTACTTGGGTCTGTGAAAAATCTGTTGGTTTAAGCTAACTGCCATTAGCTTCGATTAAAATGCATTGATTTAGGTAAATGTTGGTTAGGATAAATGTTACCTGACTGTGGGAAAAAAAAAAAAAAGCACAACATTTGCTTAAGCTGGCGTTGGAGCGCAGGCAAAGAGAATGGAGGTGGCAGAGCAGTTGTGGGGGAGTGGGAGGGGGACGGGGGATGGGGAGCGTGGTAGGCAGCCAGGCAGAATTCCTCCCTGTGCCCTGCTTCACGGGAAGAGGGCCAACTGGGGTGGCCAGTTAGGGGGTCACTGAACTTTGACTTTATGTTATCTACAATCCATACGTGAGTAGAGTAGCAACGAAACAAAAGTTTACTGAAGTTAAAATGTTTCTGAAAAAGACCCAATCAGGTCAATTCCATTAATTCACTTAAAAAGTGAAATCATTCAGCTGAGTTCATAATGACAAAACAACCAGGTGTAGCTGGGAGACAGCATTTCTCACTTTTTGACAAATGGTTTTAATGCTTTTATTAGATTGAACAATATGACAAAGCCATATTTTGTGGTTATAAAAAGTTGAATATTGGCTATTTCATATGGTTCAGCCCAGTAGATACTGCCTAAGGGTCATTAGAGGAAGAAATAGATTGTACTTTTTTTTTTTTTGATATTCTTAATTGTTTCCCCTTCTGATCTTTGAGGGCAGGGAATACACACATACACACAAGCACATGATACATGCACATGTACTCACAGACATATGCACACTCTTATTTATCCATCATCCATCATCAATTTATCATCTCTGCATTTACCATCCCAAGGAAGTAAGGGTCTGGAACATAACAGGTACTCAGTAAATATCTGCGGAAGGAAGACAGAAATGCAGGCATAGAGATGTTAAGTGATGGCAGATAAGATTAGAACAAAGGCATCCAAAAAACAATGAAGAATTTCAATTAATTTATTTAACCATTTAAATGTTTTTCATTGGAAAAATGAATTTTCTTCTTTTTCTGTGTGTTTTTCATGACTGGAAGGAACCAGATGTCTTGGCAATGAATACTGTGTAAAACATACATAAATTAAGCAAGTGCATAACAAGGAAGTCTCATTGTTAAGGGTGCGGAGAAGATGTCAATGAAGATTGGGGAAAGGGATGAAGACATCTGGGTAATGCAGAAGTAGGAAGTGGGAGGATAGTAATTGTAAGGATGTATATGTGGGGTATCTGGACAGGCAAGGGTCATTCAGAGGGAGGAGTCAAAAAATACTCAAAATATATGAAGTAACATATTTCAAATAAAAAAGGAGAATATTTCAAAATATAAATAGGAAAAGAAAAAATTAAAGGCAATACGTTGGTAAGTTTCATTTCTTTCTTCTTTATCTTCTCCTGTTTCTGAAATGGGATACAGTTATTGTTTTAGTTTATTTGTTTTAGTTTATTTTTGTTTGTTTAATTGCAGAGACTATTTTACCTGCAAATCTTTCAAGCCTACAAAAAAGGTGTTATCTTAACTGTTTGTAAATGTCAAAATGGTTCATCAGGCCCAAAGTTTATCTCCATAGTTACTAAACAGCAACAACCCGCTCTTCTGAACACTGATGAGACTTGAGTTCTACCATTTTAGGTTCTGACTACCTATTCCTTGTTAAAAATTACTCCACTGTAATTTCTACAGTGGAGTAGAAGTTAGGAGAACTGACTTTTTTATCATAGGTTCTGTGGCTAATTTCTGGGCAACATTTGACAGGAGCCCTTTAAACTTTCTGAAGTTTTTGATCTAAAAATTAGAGATAAGCATAATCATTTTGGTTTATGACGGTTGTAAAAATAAGATAAAATAGTGTTCAGTATTCAATAAATATGAAAAATCATCACTGAGATCCCACAATGAGCAGGTGATAATGCAGGGCAATTTCACATACTTTACCTTATTTAATCCTAATGGTAGCCCTCTGATAGACATTATCTTCACATTTAAAGAAATGAGGCTCCCCTGTCAAAAGTTAAGCAATTTGTCCAAATGTAAGATAGGCACTTAGCAAATATTTTATGAATCAACTGATGAATTACTCCCTAGTCCCCTCCTTTGGCATTCCTCACATTTAATTATTTACATAAAGTAGAACCTTGCCAATGTAACAAAGTGTGTCTAGGGGGAGATCTATGCTAAATAGAAAAAGTCTGAATTATGAAATATTTGATGAGTATAAATTCACCCAAATTTCCTTGCAACTTTAGAGCTCTGCTTATTTGATCAACTTTATGGAGTACGTGGTCATAGGGTGTACATAGTACACAGTGATACCAAATTTGAGATTTTATCATTATAATTATTATCTAAGATTATTTGATATCCATTCATTCATTCAGCCAATCAACAAATGTTTAAGGGGCTAAGTAGTGGGAATTCAGTGGGGAACAAAACTAGGTAGTCCTTGTTTTTGGAAGGTTTCTAGAATAGTGAAAGAGATGGAATTATTCAAATTGTTACCAAAAATTTGTGAACTTGCCATTGTGGTAAGCGTGACTCTGCTGAGAGAGGCTATAAGAGAAAGGTTTACCTCAGTGAGAGAGACAAGGAAAAACTTGAAGTGAAATATGAGAAGTGATATGAGAAGGGAGGTATGTCCAGGGCAGAAGGAATGGCATAGAAAGTGATCTCTATCAAGAGAGAAAGCTGGAGTGGTGAGAATAAAGAAATTTATCCTGCAGCAACATAGGGGGTCAACATTGGCTCCCTCTGTCTTTTCCTTTTCCACAGAACCAATCAAGAGATGCAGAGGCAGCAAATAGATGGAGATCAGAATGAGTAGGGGTAGCACAAAAGGCTAGGAGCGTCACTCAAAATGAAATACCCTTCACAGGGAAACAGATGGAGTAGGGGATAAATAATCCCTTCCCCCAAAAGTTGAAGAAAATTGTTTTCAGGTAGAGGATAAGGATGGAGGCAGGGCTGGACTGCAAAAAGCTGGTCTTGTAGGTGACTTTAAAGAAATCTATCTTTATCTTAGGAGTAATAAGAAATTAGTGAAGGATTTAAGAGTATAGGTTATAGATGACATTTTGAAAATCTATTTCTAGCTGTTGCAAGGAAAAAAGATTGGAAAAGGAGAATAGTTAGGAAATGATTGTGGAAATATAGGCAAAGAGTAGTTGGACTAAGGTGGTGTTGGTCATAGTTGCAATGGGAGACAGACAGGCATGAGAGCTATTTAGTACATAAAATGGACAGGATTTGTTAAAGGCTTTTGAAATGGGGAGTAATGGAGATATCGAAAATGACATGTCATGGAGAATGATGAATGGTGGTTTGATTTAATGAAATTGAGGAAACTGAAAGAGAACCAAGTTTGGGGAGAGAAGATTTCAAGTTAGTTTGAGTTGACTGAGTACTAGATGCCTTTGAAAGTAGCCAACCATTTGCCTCCATATTAATGTTTCAAAATTAATTTATACACTTGATTTATCTCAGCCATATTGTTTATACTACCTAATTACATGGCAAACGTTTTTCAAGTCTACCTGTCAAGTAATCATTATAAATTTCATAATAGTGGAATATAAATCAACGTGCCTTTTGTGTTTATAACTCTAAACTGCTGCTCTATTCAGAGATTATTCTAGATTTTTGAAAAGTGAATTTTTTTCTGCATTTATTATTGATGTGTTTTGTTTCTGTGAAGTAATCACCATGCCTTCTGGGCAGCTCTTAAGGAAACCCTATTTGAAACAGCATAGTGGGCAATCTTTCTTGAGTCTAAACAGAAGTGAGTTCTTTACGCTATCATCACGTGCAGGCAAGTTTTTCAAGAAAAGAGGCTTGGAATGATTTGCATAGGGCCACTGAGTTTAGAAGGAGCTGTGATTTCATTAGGCTCACCTTGCCTTCCAGTAAGACCACAAGAAAAACATCTCATTAAAGAAGAATGTGCCCTGTGTTTAAATAAAGCTTATAAGAAAACTCCTTTACTTCTTTCCCTAGGTCTTCCCCAAAACTTATCCACTATTTGTCACCTCAAAAGTTTTTCTTTACTTCAAATCTAAGATCTACCTACTGGTGGTAGAATTTACTTCTTTTTCTTCTCCTTTTCCTTCTTCTATTTTTTTTCCTGAATGAGTGGTTTTATAGAGGTAATTTTCAAAGTTTAAATCTATCAACTGTTTAAGGAAAATACACAGAGCTAAAGACTATTGCATTTTAAGTGGAATCTAAAGATAAATATTCACTCACAGTAGTAGCTTTAAGTATTTTCATGGAATTTGGGGGGGGAATATTCAAGTGTAAAGAAACATCATAATTTCTAAAATAGTTCATGGAACTCAGACATAGATAACCCTCAATTATACCTACTAATGGAGGAATGTCTGCATAGAGATATGAAACCTCCAACCAGTAATTTCAAATGTCTTCACTAAAATTTTATGAGGGCAATATCTGAACTGATTTTCACTACTGTTCTTTTCTTTAGCCTCTGCCCTTCTGGTTAAGGAGCTTCTAGCAATCACATTGACATGGTTAATGTCAAGAAGAATAAAAGAAGGAAAGTGAAAAATGGGCAGAAGACCTATACAGACATTTCTCCAAAGAAGATATACAGATTGCCAACAAACACATGAAAGAATGCTCAACATCATTAATCATTAGAGAAATGCAAATCAAAACTACAATGAGGTATCACCTCACACCAGTCAGAATGGCCATCATCAAAAAATCTACAAACAGTAAATGCTGGAGAAGGTGTGGAGAAAAGGGAACCCTCTTGCACTGTTGGTGGCTATGTAACTTGATACAGCCACTATGGAGAACAGTATAGAGGTTCCTTAAAAAACTAAAAATAGAACTACCATACAACCCAGCAAT
This sequence comes from Phocoena phocoena, assembly GCF_963924675.1. Taxonomy (NCBI): domain Eukaryota; kingdom Metazoa; phylum Chordata; class Mammalia; order Artiodactyla; family Phocoenidae; genus Phocoena; species Phocoena phocoena. The sequence goes on along the minus strand of NC_089223.1, from coordinate 89,393,322 downwards.
CCCACTACTGGGTATATACCCTGAGAAAACCATAATTCAAAAAGAGTCATGTACCACAATATTCATTGCAGCTCTATTTACAATAGCCAGGGCATGGAAGCAACCTAAGTGTCCATCAATAGATGAATAGATATAGAAGATGTGGTACATATATACAATGGAATATTACTCAGCCATAAAAAGAAACGAAATTGAGATATTTGTAGTGAGGTGGATGGACCTAGAGTCTGTCATGCAAAGTGAGGTAAGTCAGAAAGAGAAAAACAAATACCATATGCTAACATATATATGGAATCTAAAAAAAAAAAAAACATGGTCATGAAGAACCTAGGGGTAAGATGGGAATAAAGACACAGACCTACTAGAGAATGGACTTGAGGATATGGGGAGGGGGAAAGGTAAGATGGGACAAAGTGAGAGAGTGACATGGACAATATATACACTACCAAAGGTAAAATAGATAGCTAGCAGGAAGCAGCCGCATAGCACAGGGAGATCAGCTAGGTGCTTTGTGACCACCTAGAGGGGTGGGATAGGGAGGGTGGGAGGGAGGGAGATGCAAGAGGGAAGAAATATGGGGACATATGTATATGTATAACTGATTCACTTTGTTATAAAGCAGAAACTAACACAACATTGTAAAGCAATTATACTCCAATAAAGATGTTTAAAATAAAAAAAAAGAAGGAAAGTGAAAGAAGACAGAAGATGACTGTAGAAGGTGTACAACCCAGATTGAATTCTATACAAAAATCAAGCCTCATATTTATTTACAATACGTTTAAAAATACAATTTTGTGTTTTTGTATTAACTACAAAATATATTACAACATTCTTCTCTATCACATAGAGATTGATGTGAGAAGACACCTTATTGGGCCTAGTAATTCCCACTCAATGCCCTGAAACTTAAAAAATACTCAGCTCTGCTGTAAAAATAATTCTACATTGGACTCATGTAACACTTCCTCTGACAGTCTTCCAGGGTTGAAAAATTTATGGTATCTTCGTTGTTCTATTGGGATAAACACATTTTAGAAACACTTCAGCTTTGCTTTTGTTTTTATTGTGTCAAACAACAACAAGAACAACAACAAACAAAAATACAAAGTATGAGTACAAGATTACTCAGGATCCCATCATTCTGATAGCTATTTCAAGGGCTAAGATAAATTATCTGCAGTTATATGGAGACTATATGGCTGCATGGACCAGGAGATTTGGTCTGTCTTAAAGATAGCTTTACATTTGTAGTGAAAGCCATTTCCATGAAAATGATGATGAAACAGTACTATTTTATTCTGCTGGTATTGATTAATGTGCATCGTATGTCACATTTGATTCCCATTAAGATTTGAAACACATGAAATCTAAGATTTCAAGCTTTAACAACACAGAATCATGATATCTTAGAAACAGAGAAGGCCAATCTCCCTTCAGTGCAGCAATTCTTTGTGAAACTTCCAGGACAAAACATAGCTGAAGCCTCTGTTTGATACTCCCACGGATGGAGAACTTACTACTTCACCATGCTAATTGTTTCTCTGCAATATTGCTGTCTCAAACAGTCTACTTCATATGTATGCAAGTTTATCCTATCTGTTGGTCCTATTCCACTGGGGCATCACAGAATACATTGTTATTTCCATAGCTACATTTTCAAATGTCAGAAGACAGCTAGACTTGTTCCTCCAATCATTTCTTAGAAAAATAAACACTGTTCCTTCCAGGACTTTATGTAAGACATGATTTTCAGCTTCTTGGTCATTCAGTTTTTTTCTGATCTAAACATGTTTTATTTGGTCAATAACCCTCATGGGACAAAATAATACCCTATAGGTGGCTCGAATTACAGGCAATAATTTGAAGCTATCATCTCCCTTACTTGGGATGCTAAAATGCCATTAATTTAAAGCAAAATCCTCAGGTGGTTTTAAAATTAACCCTATTCAAAATAAGATATCTTTTATATTATTCTCTTTTATAGTTCCTCAAAATTAACCCTATTCAAAATAAGATATCTTTTATATTATTCTCTTTTATAGTTCCTCTTTTTAAAATGATGTGAAATGTACATGCATTAAAATACATAAATACTAACTATGCAGTTTTAACTTGGTAATACCTCTTTAACCAACACCCTCTCGCAATATAAATATTTGCACCTCTCCGGAATGTATCCTCATGTCTCTTTTGAAACAATTCCCTCTAGCCCTAACACAAGGACAACCCCTGTTCTTATATATTTTTCTTTACCTTAGTGCTTCCTGTTCTTGAACTCAGATAAATTAGGTTTGTTGAGTCTGATTTCTTTTGCTCAAAATTAAGGATGTGAGATTCATCCATGATGTTTTTAGTATTAGTTTGTCCCTTTTGATCACCCAGCGGTATTCCACTGTATGATTATATCACAATTTGCCAGTCTTTTGCCTAGTTGATAGAATTTGGGTTGTTTCTAGATTTCTACTATTGTGGATAATGTTGCTATGAATTTTTGTGTACAAGTCTTTGTATAGATATACATTTTCATTTCTCTTGGGAGTTGCCTTGCTGGGTAGTATGAAAAGTGTATGTTTAAAATAGAAGAATGATCAATCTATTCTCCAAACCATCTGTAATATTTTGCATTCGTACCATTATGTTCCAGTTGCTCACATCCGCAACAGCATTTGGTGACGTAAATCTTTTTATTTTAGCCATTCTAGTCAATAGGATGGCCATGCAAACTGCTTTGGTTTGTCTGGGACAGTCCAGATTTATGCTTGATGTCCAAGTTTAATTCTCTCTCTCTCTCTCTCTCTTTAGTGAGAACATTTAAATTCTACTCTTTTAGCCAATTTCAATTATACAACACAGTGTTATCAACAATAGTCACCATGTTATCTATTAGATTCTCAGACCTCATTCATCATATAACTGAAAGTTTGTATCCTTTTACCAACCTCTCCCTATTCTCCCCTTAATCCCCCAACCCCTGGTAACTGTTTTTCTACTTTTCTATTCTCTGTTTCTGTAAATTTGATTTTTAAATTTTTTATTTCCTTTTTAGATTTCACATATAAGTGATACCATGCTGTATTTGTCTTTCTCTGTCTGGCTTCTTTCACTTAGCATAATGCCCTACACGTTGATACATGTTGTCACAAATGCCAAGATTTCCTTCTTTTTTAAGACTAAATAGTATTACATTATATATATATATATATTTTTTTTCTTTTTCCATCCATTGATGGACACTTAGGTTGTTTCCGTACCATGGCTATTGTGAAATTATGAATAATGAATGCTGCAATGAACATAGGAGTACACATAACTCTTTGAGATAATTATTTTGTTTGGATATATATTCAGAAGTGGGATTGATGGATCATATGATCATTCTTTTTTTTTTTCGGTACGCAGGCCTCTCACCGCTGTGGCCTCTCCCGTTGCGGAGCACAGGCTCCGACGCGCAGGCTCAGCGGCCATGGCTCACGGGCCCAGCCGCTCCGCGGCATGTGGGATCTTCCCAGACAGGGGCACAAACCCGTGTCCCCTGCATCGGCAGGCGGACTCTCAACCACTGCGCCACCAGGGAAGCCCTGATCATTCTATTTTTAATTTCTTGAGGAACCACCATACTGTTTGGCACAGTGGTTTTATCAGTTTATATCTCCACCAACAGTGTACAAGCATTCCCTTTTCTCCACATCCTTGTCAATATTTGTTATCTCTTGTCTCTTTGATAATGGACTACCTAACAGGCATGAGGCCAGTTTAATTTGTAATAGTGCTCCTTTTGCTCTTGAGAGTGTTGCAGTTTGGACAATGAATTATATGGTCAATCTGGTTAATCAGGGACTCTGGTATGACCTATACCCTAGTGGTAAAGGGTCATGTCTGCAAGTACCAGGAGCTATTTGAGGGCAGAAGAAACATGCAGGCCATATAATCCAGATATCCTACTGAGAGGAACAGTTTCTGGAAAATTTCTCCAATGAGAGTCACATGTGTTAGAAGCAGATGAGCAAATTTCTAACCAATTTACACCATTAAGATTCATCACTATTAGAAATGCAACTAGAATCAATAAATAGCGTAAGGCTCTTTGTGAGTTTCCAGCATGGCAAAGCATGTTATTTATGCTGCATAAAAAAATTTCCAAAAGCTTAGTGTCTTGAAATAACACATGATTATTATCTCACGGTTTTTGAGGGCAGGAGTCTAGGCATGACTTAGCTAAATTTTCTTCTTCAGGGTCCTACTAGGCTGCAATCAAAGTGCCAACAAACTGCCTTCTCATCTGAAGACTCAACTGGAGAAGAATTCACTTCCATGTTCACTTAGGTTATTGGTACAATTCATTTCCTTGCAGCAATAGGACTTGAAGTTTGGTTTTATTTCTGGCTATTGGCTGGAGGTCACCGGCTCTAAGAGACTGTCCACAGTTCTTTGCTATGTGGACCTCTCTGTAGGCAGTTTACAGTATGGCAGCTCGATTCTTCAAGGCCCGTAGGAGAGCAAAAGCTGGGCGGCTGGCAATATGAAGTGTTATGTAGCATAATATATGAGTGACATCTCAATATCTTTGCCTTAATTTACTGGTTAGAATCAAGTCACAGGTCCCACCTACACTCACACAAGAATTACACAAAGACATGAACTTCAGGAGGTAGGAATCATGGGGCCACATTAGAGTCAGTTCTCTTCCACACCCTGCAATATTATCTTAACAGGGCATTAGAAATTACTAATTTTCTTTTGTCTACACTTTTCTTAGAAGAAAAAAAGAGAACGGTTTTCCAGAATGAAAGCTAATTGGGGTAGGAGCTTGAGCTATCTATTATAAATTGAATTTTAACCAGTGGCTTAGTTTTCCAGGGAATTCTATCTATCTATCTATCTATCTATCTATCTATCTATCTATCTATCTATCATACATTTTTCCATTCTTAGTTTCAAGCTTATTCTTCCAAATGTCTTCTAATATTTCTGCTACTAGGCCATGGTCAAATCACATTAAGCTTTTCTTGATTATCTTAGTTCACAGAAATTTCTCTCTTCTCTTCAAGTCAGATATATATTGGTATGAATCCTGACTCTATCACTCACTAGATTTTATGAACTAAGGAAGATTATTTAACCTTCCTGAATATTAGCCTTTTTGTTGGCAAAGTGGGGATAGTATTATTTGCTTCACCTGCTTCTTGAGAGGTGGAACTGTAACTATACACAAATAGCCTGGTCCACAGAACATCCTATCCAAATAGTGTTTCCTTTATTCCTCTCCTTTTCTTGCCTTTCTCTACTCTCTATATCATTTTTAACACTCAATGCATGTTAGTCAGCATAGTTAATTCTGTTATGTGTATATGTATACGCATCTGGGAGATATCTGTTATTATTACACATTGCATTTTTGGGGGTGATAATTTCAAGTAGGTTTTCCAGCTGTGGTGATGGGTCTATACTGGTCCATCCACATTCTCTTCCCAATCTCTGGAATAAGTTGCAGCAAATCTATGAAATGATTAGGCAGGTTACCCTTATCCAATATTTGATCACTTCATTATAGAATTCATTTTGTGGTGGCTATCCTTATTATTCTAGGCCCTGTTATATTCCGATCTTAGGGCCTCTTTCTCTCTCATCTTCTTAATAGTCTTTTGGAACTCTCCAGGGGGAGGGGGGAATGTTTAGGGCCCTGGTTTATGGTTTTAGGTATTAGATAGCTTTCTTTTTTGTGTGTGTGGTATGCGGGCCTCTCACTGTTGCGTCCTCTCCCGTTGTGGAGCACAGGCTCCGGACGCACAGGCGCAGCGGCTGTGGCTCACGGGCTCAGCCACTCCGCGGCATGTGGGATCCCCCCTGACCGGGGCACGAACCCGTGTTGCCTGCATCGGCAGGCAGACTCCCAACCACTGCGCCACCAGGGAAGCCCCTAGATAGCTTTTTATGATACCTGCCAGAAAAGTTTTAATTATGTAAATTCCTCATTATATAATTCCAGTGGGAAAACCATATTCTTTAAGGAACACTCTGGCACTTCATTTTTAAAGTCCATTTCTAAAATTAATATGAAGTAGCATAACATATTTCCCCCCAAAGGAATAACTTTCATGAATTTCCCCTGAGAGTATTTTAAAAAATATATATCCTTACATAAATAAAGGCACAGACTTAACCTTGTAACTTAGTAATTTCAGATGGAATAAATAAGTTATACTCAACTACTGAGCTGGTCATCTTATCACTTTGAGCCCCAGGTTTTTGTTTATTAACTGAGGAATTTGGAGCAGGTGATTCTTTAGTTCCTATGGGCTCTACAGTTCTATAATTTTGGAACATTTCTGTTTATTAATTTCTTTTTATAAAATTACATTCATTCATAATTTATTGTAACTTTCAGCTTTCTTTCTTCATTCTCAAGCTTGTGTACATGCTGGTTCAAGAACAGGATAAGTCTGTTAAAGTCACATCAGGAGTTTTTACATATACATTTGTGCTGGTCAGGAGGTATACAAAGATAGAGATTTCCAACTAAGGGTAGATAATTAGGCATCCCTTTCGATCTCTACTTCAAAGAGAATAGAACTTCTCTTTGTTATCAACACCAAGAATACAAACCAGGACGCCAAAACCAATTAACAAGAATTTCAGAACTGAGTCTAAAGAAAACGTTTCAAGTTGCTTTCTCAGAAGTGAAAAGAAGTGGGTATGGGGGAAGACTATAAATATCTTTTAACGTTCAGGTGGCAGAAGTTTGCATCTGAACAGCAAAATTGTCTAGCAAAATCTGAGGACATGGAATAACTGACTTCTACATTCTTGAGCTACAGATATTCTTCTTGAATGTCTAGAATATTAACGGATGGGAGATAGCCAGCATATGTCCATCACTGTTCTCAGTACTGAACATGCACACATCTGACAAGGCTGCTACCCAATCATTCAAGTGTGGCTAAAGGGGCTCATTTCTGACCTGCAGTCTGTTCCATGTTGACTGCAAATGCAGTTTGTATTCTGGAGCCAGCAGGGCTACCCATGGAGCCTGTCACTCAGCAATTGGCAGAGATATGATCACTCTGCCTTCAAAATTACATCATGTTTTAAATCAAATTTATGTTCTCTACTTCTGGGAAACTCATGATTCCCCTACTGTTCACTTCCAAATTTCAGAAGGGCATCCCTGTCTTCTTTGTCCTTTTTCCAATTGATAAGAGCCAGTAAAATCCTCAAACCCAAGAGCACCAGTGCCTAGGCAACTACCTTCTACAGTGCCCTTATTTCATAGAACAAATGAAGAAAGCTTCACACAAGGAAGTGACTTGCTCAAGGTCAAGCAGGAGAAGGCAGAGATGGAAATGATAAGTCCCATTTTTTGACTTCCAGTTCCAAGGGCTTTCTCTGACTCCATGCTACATCAGTGTGATCTCTTGGGTGAGCTTCATTCTGATCTGTTTTTTAATATGCATCCTGCTATGACTGGCCCAATATGACCTTCACAGCTCATTATTATCATTGATCCTTATATGATGAACTTCATAAATGAACAAAAAGTAAGGTAAATAATTATGTTAGACATGCTTTCCTAGTACACTGATTTTACTCAAAGTAATAATAATCTTATATTGTAAGAGTACTTTGTAGATCCAAAAAACACATTCATATATTTGATCACTTTGATATATATATTTTTTTCCTTTAAGGAAACTCTGTGAATTCAGCAAAATGATTGGACCCAAAGGCTGACAATGACTATGTAGCAGATTCACCTTATCATACAGAAATATCTATTTATCCAAGTGTAGGTGTGAAATGGTTAATCCACGCATCCTGATTAACAGAGCGATGCATTACATATACTATCTAAACTTTTTTTCTTTGTTTGTTTTTAACTTTTTTAAAGTGCATGTATTTTAAAAAAATTATTCAAAGCCATTTCAGACTTTAATACCCTCCATTTACAGTTATTACAATAGAATTTCATTCAAATTCCCATCCCACACTACAATCCAGTTAACAAAGGTTTTGAGTAATGCTGAAGTAACAACATTTTATATTGAACTAAAGTGCCAGACATTTCATTTAATTTAGTATACATTTTGCTTATTTCATGAAGAATTTTAAGCCACTTACAATACAAATAAAATATAAGTAGAAAATCAAGAACATGTAAAAATTAAAAAGTACAGATCATCAAGGCCAGGTTAGATGTTAATTGAATTTCACATTCACCTTTCAGCTTCCAAGAATCAAAAGCCAAAAAAAGAAAGAAAGAAAAAAGAAGAGAGAAATAGAAATCATTTATGCATTTTACTATGTTTCTAAAATATCAATATCAAAAAGAATCAGGCAATATCAAAACAATTTAGACTTCTAAAGACAAGAATACACGGAAACAAACACTCAACACAAATGTATTGAAAATAGTTTATTGTTTCTTTAGTAATTGAAAGGGCATTTGGAATATGGCAAGGCCATAGCATATTGTATTAAATATCTCTTGGATAGCTGTAATATGGAAGATACAGAACTCATATGCCTAATTATCCAAAGTACTGGCATTTTTGAAAGACTAGAATAGATTATCTCTAATGTTTCTTTTAGTTCTAATTTCATTGACTCTGATTCACATGGAAGCTGTGACTGATTGACATTTGTGAATCTCAGATTTAGATCTCCTTGTTCCAGGCCTCCAAACAGTGCCAGACATACCCTATTAGGGATTCAACGAATGAGACATTGATGGGTTTGGTGACCTTCCTGGATGTATCTCGCCTTCCGATGTTGAATTCAGTAAAATCAGGGTCCTCCCACTTGGAGTTTCTTCATTTCTGGCAATTCCTGGAGCCCTTCCTCCCTAGGATGCTCTCCTTCATTGCTCCAGAAGGCAAGCTACTGAATAAGTGCTTCCCAGAGGGAGGGAAAAGTTACTTGGAAGAGGCTAGACTCTGCTAGATAAGTAAAAACTTTTATAAATACCTGGCTTGGAACTGAGAGAGAAGAAGGTTTTCAAATCAAAGTGCTAAATTAAGAAGCTTAATTTTGGTACTTCAGCTGACGGAGTTGTTTATGGAAGGGTTTATGCTAACAATTCCCCCGCATCCACAGGGGATGAAGAGCTGAAACTGATAAGATAGCTTCAGGGGGAGGAAAGGACTGTCTCACTCCAGTAGCTCTGTCTTCAGAAAGCATGTGAAGAGTGCTGAGCCCAGGACTGTTTTGGTCCCATGCTGGTATAGAGATAGCTACAGCATACTGCCTTTCTCCATACTGTGCTTTCCTTGGAGGAACAGAACCAACACTTAACGTTTCTTGTGGACTTCTCCAATTTATCATTACAAATACAATCACAAAGAGAAAATTCTTTGTCAGGGGAAGGAGAAAGACACTGGCTTTGAACGAAAAGACACTTAATTGGGATTTATACTGTGACTAATTTCAGATTCTAACAATAACTTGCTGAGGAAATTATTTGCTTACTCTGGAGCAGTTTTTCCCATCTGAAGATGGGAGTTAGAGCTTTTATATGGTCTCCATCATACTCTGCACCTCTAGAAATTCCTTATTATATCATTCTAATGTTAAATATATTTCAAGGATAGTCCAGTATATTTATGTATTGAAGTTCTAAAAATCAAGTTTGGCACTGGATATTATTATTTTGGAAATTTACATAAAAATAATAAGACATTTGCAGAAGTATTTATCTATCAGAATGTTTATTTCAACATTATTTAAGTGGTAAAAGTTGGGAACAAACTAACCTCACAATAAAAAATGATTGAATGTATAAATTATTGTTTATCCATATGAGGGCATAAGGTACACCTATTTAAATTCAGATTGTTGAAAAATATTTAATGGCATAGAACATGTTCACAGTGAAATCCAAATAATAAAATCAGATTACAAGCAGTAAGAAGATACCTCAATTTTGTTAAAGATAAAAATAAATTTGTTGGGCTTCCCTGGTGGTGCAGTGGTTGAGAGTCCGCCTGCCCGTGCAGGGGACGCGGGTTCATGCTCTGGTCCGGGAAGATCCCACATGCCGCGGAGTGGCTGGGCCCGTGAGCCAGGATCGCTGAGCCTGCATGTCCAGAGTCTGTGCTCCGCAGCGGAAGAGGCCACAACAGTGAGAGGCCCGCGCACCGCAAAAAAAAAAAAAAAAAAAAATTTGTTAAAGATATATGTGTGTGAAATGGAATAGAAAAAAACCTGGAGAACTCTATTTCAAAATTTCAACTGTGTTTATTTCTGTTTAGGTAGCTGTTGGTAGTTTTTATTTATTATTATAGCATTCTACAATTTTCAATACTTTTACAATGAAGGTTGATTACATTTGCAATCAGAAGTAAACATGATTAATTTCATTTAAATATTGCAGAAAAAAATAATGTATACACCCTCCCTTTCTTCACCTTCCTTCCTCCCAATAGCTCAAGCTTGAAGAAAAATCTTCAAGTATTGTGACAAATAATATGCTATCTCAATAAGTTTCAAAAAGTTGAAATCACTTCCATTTATTTTTTGTGTGAACCGTAGATGTCAGGGCTAAAGGAGACTCCAGAAGCCCTATGATTTTCTCAACTCATGTTATTGGGTCTCAGAAAAACTAATGACTTGTCAACTGTTATAAAGCAATGATCCAAGTAGTTACAAATATAAAGAATCTAAATTTTACAGACCTGACTCACAATGCGGTATACAGCACATAGCCATCTGAAAGGAATGTAGTAATGTAAAAGCACTGAAACTATTAACTGATCTAATATTAAGATTTTTAAAAGTCTGAGACTATTCCCACCATTGTCAAGCAAAAAGTTTCGAATAACTTTCTGATTACAAATAGTACAAATAGAGTACTTTGGTTTCATAACACTTGGTGAATATGAAATGGTCCATTCCTCTAGATTTTTGCAGAAGCATGCCTGGATATCATGGTACCTGAAAAGCATTCCAGTAAAATCATTTAGCTATCTAACTAAAAAGATAGCTTTTTGTTGTTGAGTTTGGACAATTACATGCATTTACCTCTATTCATAAGCTCAAGATACGTTTCCTGATCATGAGGTGTTGCAGCTCAATGATTGTGCTTTGACCATTTGTGGCCAGTGTTTGCCCCCACGACAAAAGTCACATGGGGCACAACATGGCTAACATCCAGAATGATCACAAGAACCACACAACTGCTTTGTCACCCCTTCAAGAACTTCCCAGCAAGGAGCTCGAAATTGCTGACCATCTGGTTGGAAACACTAGCAATAATTTGTTTAATATTAGAATCAATATGATGTTTGTCAGTAAGAAGAATTTTGTGGGATTGTAACCACCATGGTAGTCCATGTTAGGTAGACTCTTATTATTATCTTTGTTTTCCCTTGCTCTTTAGTTTCTGGGAAATTAATTCTGGGCTTCATAGTCAATGTTTTCTTATTAGACATTGGAATTCATCATACCTGTTCTTTATAATCTTAAATGTTAGGAGACTAGATGAGTTAAAAGGATTACATAGATTAATAAATTTTAATGCATCTGAGGAATTTAGAAGCTATAGGAGCCATTAGTCCTGATTTTCTCAACATGATTCCAAATGTGAAAAGTTCTTTTCAGGGACCTAAATATTTCAGAATACATTTACTCATTATAGTGTCTAGAAAAATGGGTTACTTAACTGGATGTTATCTAAGCTAGTGTCTCATACCAACACTGAAGAACCTGAAGCTTAGGAAGATGAAGGAAGATTCCTAAGGTCATAGTGGCAGAATGAGACCCAGTGCCTCATTTTAGACCCCAGTTCCATGTGTTTTCTTTTAGGCTGATCATACTTGTTCACATCTCTTGAAAGGTTTTAATATGGCTCTTGGGGACTGGGAGAAATATGAAAACTTTTTTGGTATTATTGTTGCAAATTCTAGCACTATTCACTTTATATTTTTATACAATTTTTAAAGGTTACACTCCATTTACAGTTATTACAAAGTATTGGCTATATTCCCCATGTTGTAAAATACATCCTTGTAGCCTCTCTTACACCCAATACTTTGTACTTCCCACTCCCCACCCCTATATTTCCCCTCCCACCTGCTGGTAACCACTAGTTTGTTCTCTATATATATGAGTCTGTTTTTTCTTTGTTATATTTGCTTGTTTGTTGTATTTTTAGATTCCACATATAAGTGACATCATACAGTATTTGTCTTTCTCTGTATGACTCATTTCACTTTGCATAATACCCTCCAAGCCCATCCACATTGCTGCAAATGGCAAAATTTCATCCTTTGTTATAGCTGACTAGTATTCCATTGTGGGTGTGGGTGTGTACATATATATATATATATATATATATATATATATATATATATATATATATATAAAACATCTTATTTACCCAGTTTTCTGTTGATGGATACTTAGGTTGATTTCATATCTTGCCAGTTGTATGTAATGCTTCTATGAACATTGGGGTGAATGTATCTTTTTGAATTAGTGTTTTTGTTTTTTTTCGGATATATACGCAGGAGTGGAATTGCTGGGTCATATGGTAGTTCTATTTTTAGTTTCTTGAGAAACCTACATATTGGTTTTTTTTGTTTGCTTTTGTTTTGTTATTTTGTTTGTTTGTTTGTTTGCGGTACACAGGCCTCTCACTGCTGTGGCCTCTCCCGTTGCTGAGCACAGGTTCCGGATGCGCAGGCTCAGCGGCCATGGTTCACGGGCCCAGCTGCTCCGCGACATGTGGGATCTTCCCAGACAGGGGCACGAACCCGTGTCCCCTGCATCGGCAGGCGGACTCTCAACCACTGCACCACCAAGGAAGCCCTACTTATTGTTTTTGACAGTGGCTGTACCAATTTACATTCTCACAGTGTACAAGGGTTCCCCTTTCACCACAGTCAATATCTGCAAATCAATCAGTGTGATATACCACATTAACAAATTGAAGAATAAAAACCATATAATCATCTCAATAGATGCAGAAAAAGCTTTTGATAAAATTCAACATCCATTTATGATAAAAACTCTCCAGAAAGCAGGCATAGAGGGAATGTACCTCAACATAATAAAGGTCATATAGGAAAACCCCCAGCTAACATCATACTCAATTGTGAAAAGACAAAAGCATTTCATCTAAAATCAGGAGCAAGACAAGGGTGCCCATTCTTATCACTTTTATTCAACATAGTTTTGGAAGTCTTAGCCACAGAAATCAGACAAGAGAAATAAATAAAATGAATCTAAATTGGAAAGAAAGAAGTAAAACTGTCACTGTTTGTAGATGACATGATACAATACACAGAAAATCCTAAAGACACCAGAAAATGACCAGAGCTCATCAAAGAATTCAGTATAGTTGCAGGATACAAAATTAATATACTGAAAAACTGTTGCTTTTCTAAAATAACAATGAACTATCAGAAAGAGAAATTAAGGAAACAATCCTATTTACCATTGCATCAAAAAGAATAAAATACCTAAGAATAAATTTACCTAAGGGTGTAAAAGCCCTGTACTACAAAAATTGTAAGACACTGATGAAAGGAATTGAAGACAACACAAACAGATTTAAAGATATACTGTATTCTTGAATTGGAAGGATTAATATTGTTAAAATGACTACCCAAAGCAGTCTACAGATTCAATGCAATCCCTATTAAAATACCAATAGCAGTTTTCACAGAACTAGAACAAATAATTTTAAAATTTGTATGGAAACACAAAAGACCCTGAATAGCCAAAACAATCTTGAGAAAGAAGAACAGAGCCGGACGAATCATGAGCTCTGACTTCAGAATATACTACAAAGCTACAGTAATCAAAACAGTATGGTATTGGCACAAAAACAAACACTTAGATCAATGGAACAGGTTAGTGAGTCCAGAAATAAGCCCACACACTTATGGTCAAATACTCTAAGAGGCAAGAATTTACAACAGAGAAAAGACAGTCACATCAATAAGTAGTGCTGGGGTAACTGGACAGCTACATATAAAAGAATAAAATTAGAACATTCTCTAACATATACAAAAATAAACTCAAAATAGATTAAAGACCTAAATGAAAACTTTTAAGTAACAATTGTGTAAGATTAAAGTTTTCATCAGTCCCAAGTTCATCTGGTTATAGGCCTGATTTTATAGGCTTATTCTGTTGGTACCAGATGTTGTCACTGAAGTACTCTAGTTTTAATTCTTCTATTATTTCTGCCACAGACTGAAGAGCTTTCCTCCCCCCTAAATTCCAGACCTGGGTTTTCCTTTTTCCCATTTCAAAACCAGGATAGCATGGACATATATACACTACCAAACGTAAAATAGATAGCTAGTGGGAAGCAGCCGCATGGCACAGGGAGATCAGCTAGGTGCTTTGTGACCACCTAGAGGGGTGGGATAGGGAGGGTGGGAGGGAGGGAGATGCAAGAGGGAAGAGATATGGGAACATATGTATGTGTATAGCTGATTCACTTTGTTATAAAGCAGAAACTAACACACCATTGTAAAGCAATTATACTCCAATAAAGATGTTAAAAAAAAAAACAGGATAGAAGTGGTGATGACAGAAATAATCTGTATCCTCTCTTTTATTCGTATGAATTCTCTCAACATGTCTAGATGTATCATGGCTAGGCTCTGACAGAGGAAATGTCTTTGGATATGGAGAGAGAAGAAAGTATGGAAAATAGATGTGATCTGCTGTCCATAGTCCTGAAATGTCATTTTCAACTTGCCCTGCCATAACGGGTAACTTTGGCAACATCTCTCAAGAAATCTGTACAAGGTAAGGAAAATGTCTTGTGGAAGAGAATGGAAGAAGCACAAAATGAGATGAAGGAAGAGAAGATATTAGATAGGAATGGTCTCTCACTGATTGCAGAGAGTAAAATAAGAGATTATTCTTTGATGTAATGGTCACATTTTTACAGTTTTACAAAAAGATTGTTTTCCCTCCAGGAAGTTGGTTGACATAAGACACTCCCATTCCCACCCATCTGTATCTACCTCTCCTTGATGGTTTAGGTCTTAGTTAGCCAGGCATATTTTATCCAGATAAAACCATGGAGAAAGCACTAATACATGTTTCTTTAGATGTTAATTTTAAAATAATCATAATTTTTCTGATCAGTTCTTCTAGAATTGGGGCACAAAGCAGAAGAGGGAAATGACATGAGTGATTGGAATGTGTCATTCTTGAGACAGGAACCATAGAGAGATACTAGAGACACAAAAGGGAATAATGAAATTTTTGTTGCACAGTTTAGAGAAAAAAATTTTTTATATAGTTAGTTTTTGTTGACTTCTGAGCATGTGGTAAACAATTTCTGTGCATTATTTTGCTTGATCATCAGAAAAATCTTATGACATTGATATTATTTTCACTAATTTTTTTAGGTGAAGAAACTAAGACTAACAGAAGTTTTAAAGAATGTCCAGAGATACATGGCTTATGGCAGAGCTCAAATCCAAACCTTTCTGATTCCACAATTCATGTCAATAATTCAGCAATGCAGGGGTATGTGTGACAATAGAAGTATGCAAAAAGTGATGGCTGGTTTTCAGTAAATAAGAAAACTGTTGAACTTCTCTCAAGTCTGAACAAGGTGATGCATAGTAGTAAACTGAAGTGGAAGAGAAGGAAGACACAAACAGTGATATCAAAACTGAGCTTTAACGGTTGAGAAGAAGGTCATCAAGCTTTGCAAACAGGGTCAAAGGCATGTGCAAAGTTCTAAAATGGCATGGTGTATTTGAAGAATGATCCGTTTTCAACATGGCTTTATAACAAGATGCATGCTGAGAACATAGTGAATGTGAGCTATGAATGTTTTTTGCATTGTGACTGGACAAGTCATTAACCTCTGGGAAAGCTAATCATTTTCTGGCTGAATTTCATGGTGTTAATCCCATAAAGTCCTTTTGAAATGTCATATTTATACATCATTTTCCTTCTCCTCTTCCACAATCTGCTCAGTTATCCTGGATCTTATTATCCCATTTATGGATTGCTTTGGTCCTCTACTTTTTCACTATCTCCCTTCTATTACCAGTCAGGTAACCATTATATTGCTCATTTGCACCTCTACTAGAGAGAAAAGATGTGATAGCCAAACCAGTCAACATTTTATTTGCTTGCAACTCTTTTAAAATTTTAGTAAGGGAAAAATCATAAAAAAGGTAATGAATATGATCAGATCTGAGGATGTTCTGTACATTTCTCTGTATTAGGTTTCTTTCCCTTAACCTTGTATAATCAAGAGTTTGATTTAATTTTTTTACCTTAAACATTATATTATACTGTTTTCCCTCCCTTCCCTATTTCATTTTCCAGATAATATTTACTGAAGTGAATTAAATGTTAGGTGGATTTCAATAAATAATATATCAAGTTATTGGCAGGGCTTCAATTATAATCTGAATCTTCTAATTCCTTGATATTGTGGCTCCAAATTCAGTCTACTCTATACCCTCTAAATATTCTCTTAGATTAGATGCATAAATCTAATAAGAAATGACTATGGTTCAGGATGATCACATAATTCATCATCCGAAGAATAGCACCTTTGGCAGTGAAAAGAGGTATAAATAAAAATTAATCCATGACAATATGCATAAACCAGATTTAGTCCAGGCAATCTGGAGTGTATGGGTAATCTGTACTTCACTGAAATCAAAGGACACCCTAATAGGTAGCCCAAGATTATATATTAGAGTGTCTCCAGAGCACAACACATGCTCACTTGACCAGGTGGTATCACTCTACCCAGATTAAAATTTTTTTAAAAAATGGCAGGTGACGTGTACAGACAATTCCTAAGGGAGCCCATGGACCATTGGTACTCAGTTAGTGCTTCTGAAGGCTGGAGTAATTGGGCTCTGATTCCCTTATACATCACCAGAACTTTTACAAGTTGAGCAGTGAACCAGGTACAGTCCCTGTCCCAGAGTCATTCACATTCTTAATCTGCCAGTGAAGAAGGCAGGTTAATAAACAGATATTTACTGGGCAGAGGAATAAATGCCATTAGAGTAATAAACTATGGTTTGTGAAACACAAAGGATGGAAAAAATCCTTACTATTCTCTGGGAAATTGGCCAAGGCTACAATAATGAATCCTCTAGGTGGAGGGGGAGAAAGTAAAACAAAAAGACAGAGATATTAAATAACCCCTCTTAGGTATACAAGGTACAGCTGTGCAGGTTACTTATCCTATCCATTAGGTTGTGGCAGGTTGTTTGAAGGGCTAGGGAATCTGGGATTTACCCTACAGATAATAAGGAACCATCAGTGTTTTCATTTTTGCTTTAAAGCAGGTAAGTGATACAAACACACATGTGTTTGAAAATGTAATTCTGCTGGCAGTATTAAGGGAAGTGAATCTATACAATGTCCTTCCCATGCTTACATGTTTCTTTGGAAACCTAAGTATAATAATGTGCTAAATATTTAAACATCTTAACTACACTTAATTTAGGTATTTGCTTATGTTAAAATATACTCTCCAGCCTCTTTCCGCTCCTTTTGCTCCTTCTCTCTTTCACGCTCATATTCTCATCTTAAACACTTTTTTTTCAGAATCCCATGTCACAGTGCCTCCTTTTTAGGTTAAATCAGCATTCCTTCTATCCTGCTTTTCCAGAAACTACACTTGGGATTTTCCTTAATTTGGTTTCCTTTTATTGACAAGATGAAGCCAAATACTGTTTTTCTCCTCTTGTCTTTTCTTTTGCTTGATTTCCACTCTTTCTTGTAGTCTTTGATCAGAGAGAGCTGTCTGCATTTTCATTAAATTTGCTGAGTCATTTGTAATTTTCTTTGAACGCTGAGGGCTTCAATGCCATTAGAGATGAGGTCCAATTTGGTTGGTTTTTCAATATAATTGAGCCAAATTACATATTCTAATTGTACATCCTAATTTTTAATGAAGCTGAAATGAGAAGGGGTCATAAGGGTGCATGCAGTTACAAAATCTTTCATGAGATTAATGATAGAGATTCATGATAGAGAAATAGTGATTCATATCTTTCTGTATTGTATTTTCAAGGAGAAAGGCTGCTTTAAAAATGAAACCAGAAGAAACACATTAATTGAGAGAAATATGGCAAAATCCAAGCTTCAAAAGGACCGGTCTAATTTTAGAAGATAAACTAAAAGAGTTTTTTCAAGTAAATTATAGAATCATTCTTTGCTTTACAGAAAATAGAGTATATGTGTGTATTGTGGTATTGCTGCACCCAGTAGCCTTCCTTATCCCTTGTTGGACTGACTTTACATTTCTAATGGGTGTGGCAGATTTAAAACGTGGTTACAATATTTTTCAGCTCTTACAATTAGAAATATATTTCTCCACCTCTTGAATCTTAGCTTGGACACATGACTTGCTTTGACCAAAAGGACATTAAGAAACATGATAGAAGCCAAGGGTTGAAAAGTGCTTTCTTTTCCTCTTCCTGCTTCTGGAACCCTGCTACCTTGTGAAGAAGACTGAGATAGCTTTCAAGATTCTGGAGGAAAGTGGCCTAGTTGCCCCTGTTGCCCCACCCAGTCACCAGAAACATAAGGGAGACCATCTACAACCAAGATGCAGTCAACTCAAAAACTCACTACAATTGTATGAGTAAATCCAGCTGAGATGATTGGAAGAACTGCCCAACTAAGCTCAGTCTAAATTGCCAACCCATAGAATCATAAGCTAATAATCAGTTATTTCTGTTTTAAGCCACTAAGTTTAAGGGTGGCTTATATGCATCAAAAACTAACATAACGGGTTAACATGTCTCCAACTCCAATAGGCTGAATTCTAAATTGGTCCCCAAGACTCCTGTGCCCTGCATGCCCTATATAACTGGGGAATGGAAGAGGATATCACTCTTGTGTTTAGGCAAAGATGAAGGGATTTTGCAGATTCACTTAAGGTCTCTGATCAGTTGACTTTGAGTTAATCAAAGGGGAAATTATCCTAGGTGAGGCTGACCCAATAAGTCACATCCTTAAAAGAGATCAGCAGAACCTGAAGCAGAAGCAGATATGCTTCTTTTGTCCTTGAAAAGATAATCTGCAATGTTGTAAAGATGATTACATGACAGGAAATGGTGAGCAGCTTTCAGAGATTAAACCATCTCCCAGGTGACAGGCAACGAGGCAATGGGACTCGGTCCTCCAGCTGAAAACTTTCAGCAACTAAAATCTTGGAAGAGGACCTCAAACCACAGATGAGATCACAGCCCCAGTCTGCAGCTAGATTTCAACCTGATGAGACTGAACAAAGCCCCCAGATTCCTGGACTCCTGACTCATGGAAACTATGAGATAATAATTTGTTTTGTTTTAAGCTAAATTTGTGGTAATTTGTTATGCAGCAGGAGAAAACAAATATACCAATCTAGTCCTTCAACTTTTAGATATAGTCAGAATTGTGACTTAACAGAGATGGTCCACTTACAGGTTTCTTTGCCAGGTTGTAAATCTTGGTAAAAGACAGAAGTGAGGTTCTTTGACTTGAAGAAAGCCATTTTCTCTTCCTCTAGGCTCACTGAAAATGCAACCCCCTTCAATGTCATGTGAATATAATGCAAAAAGGAAGATTTTATCTATAAGTGATGATCTCTTCAAAAGCTAATGTTCAGTTGGAGTCAGAGGATTAGATTATATGACCTCTTGAGGGAATTTCTTGCCCCCATAATGTTGTGGCTCAGCATAATGTCATCTTTTCTTGCTCCTAAAAGTGCTGAAAGGCACTCAAAATTATAAGTCAAAGTGCATGACTGATGGGCTTGTTAATGTTGAAAAGGAAATGGCTTGTTCTCTATTATAACACAAACAAAAGGAGCATAACTTTCACCAAGGAAAACAAAGACTAAAGGAAAACTGTCTACTGGTAAAATAAATGGCATAATGAAGCCAGTAAAAGTCCCAGCTGGTTAAAAACACGGATACAGACTAGCCAGATCTCCATGTGGCAGAATGGATGCAGAGCTTTCTCTGGCAGAACAATGACAAGAGATTTCAGTGAATATGCATTGATTTAGCAGGGCCTCGGACAAATCCATCTTTACTGAGTGGCATATACAAGTTCCCTGTCATTAAGTACAAATCAAAGCATTTAAAATGCATGCAAGAAAAAATTTTCAATCCTGCAAGGCTTAGCACCATGCAGAGAGCGCCACAGGGCATCAAATTTTTATAGTGTTATTCCTGTACCATTTGCCTGGATCCATCTGACTCTCTACTCCCTAATTTGCCCTTGATTCTTCTAATTTCTGACCTTTTGATATGTTCACCCTGGCACTTTTATAGTTATAGCCTTTGCTTCCTTTCTTGAATATGATTTACATTTTCCCCTGAATATGGTATCTTTATCCCATAATGTATAATGCTGAAATCTTTAACTTTTTAAGGTGGCCCTCTTCTCCATTAAGAATCTTCTACTGAGTTCATGCTAGCTCTTCAAACAAGACTGAGACAAAACTCAGGCACTGCCACATCCCATGCAAATACCATTCTCATTGTCACATAGTCATTCTAATGCATTGAAAATTCTCTAGGTCGTCTTCATGGAGAATGGGTAGCTTGCACTAGGACTAGTGGGAGAAGTCATTCATTAATTCAACAAATTGTGATTAAGTACTTACTGCATTTTGGGCACAATTTTAGGGTCTTAGAATATGTCAGTGAATAAAAGAAAGATCACTGACATCTTAAATTACTAAGATGTAATATTTATAGGTGTAATGATACTATAAAATAGTTAGCAAAAAATGGGAGATTGGAATCCATGAAGGAATTTAAGAACAGAATTGAATTCTTATTAAGTATAATTGATCAGACTAGGAACTTTACATTATCAATCTCTTTGAATCCTTCTGAAAACCATTTGAAGTATCAATAGGTATTATTATCCTCAAAACCACACACACATTAAATGGTGAAATTTGAATGTGAACCCATGAATAAAGTGTTCATTATAGTGGGTTTCCCTGAAACCATGAATAAACAGTGTAAGAGAAGTTAGCATAAAATTTCAAGGCAAAAAGACCTAAATTAAAAAGTTTTCTCTGCTAGTTACTGGGAGTGTGATTTTTGTGGCCTCTCAGATAATGTCCCCTGTTAACCATAATCTTCCATGGCCTAAACCACATAGATTTGAGACAGCTATGCTAGTCTCTCCCATTAATTTGTATTTCAGTTAGTATAAACTTGAAAGAGCCTATTCACATAGCAGCCATTTAGAGGAAATGCTGACTCATAGAACCTTAAGGAACTTCTGCTGATTCATCTCAACTCTAAAATAAGGGGTTTATCCCTGTTCTAGTCTCACTCTCCATCATATCAGTCCATATCTTCTATTTCAGTGGTTCCCAAATTTGTAGCATGAGAATCACCTGGAGACCTTATTAAACCCTCGATGGCTTTGCCCCACTCTCAGAGTTTCTGATTCAGTCTGTCTGGCTTGGGACCTGAGATTTACATTTGTAACAAGTAACCAGATAATGCCAGTGCTTCTGGTCTGCGGATCACACTTTGAGAACCGCTATCCTATGCATTTACTTTCTCTTCTCACCTCATTCCCTTCTATATTACTTCTAACCCCTAATTAGATATATTCAAACAATCTTCCCTTTGATAGTTCCAATATGTGTGAACTTCAGTTACCATGATTTAGTTAGAAAATACCAGTCCCCCACAACATGGTTTAAATTTTAATTACTATAGTACATTAGCTGTGAGTGATTGCATAAAGTACAGACTTCTATGGCTAGTTCTGCAGTCCACAAATCACTGTGTGAATAAAAGATGTGCATAATGACCAATCATGTCAATTCTTTGAAAATCCGTTAGTGGTTGCTACCATGGGCATTGCTGGTTTACCTGCAGACAGCAAAGCATGTAGTTGTTTTACCTCCTTATCCCTCAGTAATAAAGCAACGTGGCATTTTACAAAAATGGATGATCAAAAGAGAGAACTGGCTAACAAAGATAAAAGTACAGAAAAGAAACAAAGTGATAACACTGGAAGTGAAATTGCAATCAAATGTAAATGGAGTTATAGAAGAAATTGCTGACTGTGAAATATAGACACTGTCACTACTTGAAAGACTCTAGATAAAAAGCCAGAGGAAATTAGTGAAGATGAACTTATCAACATACATGAAGAAAATGATAATGATGAAAAACATGACCATATCCTATATAAGAAATACCAGAAAAAACTTCACATTAAAATACCTCTCAAAGATATTTCATGACATTGAAGGTGCAAAAGGTACAATTTTGGAAGGTGATCCAAAATTAGAAAGGTATACGGCAATTCGCCAAGGCATAGAAAAGACATTCACGTCATATCTTAAATTATACGGCAAGAAGGAAAGCAATGTTCAAGCTATTCTTAATGCAAAGAAATAAAACTCTTTAATTCTCAGTCTTTCCAATGTTTTAAATTACACTGTACTAAATAAGTACTAGTTTTACTGTAGTTTTTCTTTTTCATTCCTCTCTACATCTACAATAGACAGTAAAATATTTTTAATATTTTGACAAAAAATTTTTAAAGTTTACAGAACAGTCATAATTTTCCATTGATTATTAAGTTCGCCTTGCAGGGTTTCAGTTTACATCACATTTTTATGGTTCTTCACTGCCATACAAATTGAGCATTGTCTATACCTGTTTCTCTCTTCCTAACTATATAAAGCTCTCTTTATGGTTATAGTGGATCAACTGGTAACTATATTAGCACCTTTGCCAGAGTTCCCTGTCTTTAACTCATAATTAGCCTCCCTAGGAATAGTACTGTATGGTTGGAGTTTACTTCTGTGGTCTAACCAATGACCTGATATTGGTAACCTGCAATAATGCATTTCTTACTCAGCTCCAAACTTTTGCACTCACCCAACATCAAGTTTGCAGTCTGGAGAGCATACTCCCCACTAAGCCATTACTATACATTTATCACTTGCTATATTAGTTTCCTAGAGTTGCTGTAACAAAGTGCTAAAAACTGGGTGGCTTAAAACAACAAACAATAGAAATTTATTATCTCATAGTTCTTAGAGGTTAAGAGTCCAAAAATCAAGATGTTAGCAGGACTGTGCTCCCTCTGAAAACTGTAGGGGAATTCCTTCTTACCTCTTTCTAGCTTCTGGTGATTTTCTGGTTATATTTGACATTTCTTGGTTTGCAGCTGCATAACTCCAAATCTCTGGCTTTGTTATCACAAAGAGATCTCTCTGCTTGTCCCTGTATTCCCATGGCTGTCTTCTTGTAAGGACACAAGTCATATTGGATTGGGGGCCCATCCTATTCCAGTGTGAACTTGTCTTAACTAATTATCTTAATTTATAATCTGCACTGATCTTATTTCCAAGTAAGGTCCCATAACATATACTTTTACTGTCGATGCACCTTATGAACCAGTCATAGTTCAAATACTTAGTCCATGAGACTTATCCTCTCTTAGCCTCCATTGTCTCAAAAGTATACTTAGCATCTTAATTCCTAGTCACAAAGTAGTTTCAAGGATTAATAAACATATTTGTAATACATGTGTCAAAAGTTCATGGCTCCTTAAACATTAGTTCCTTCTGAATGGCTCCCCACTTAACCATTTATAAATTAAATCCCTCATTGAACGCTTGACCTTTAGTGCCTTATATTACTGATAAATGCCACTGTCTATGTTAGATCTAAAAAGATTGCATAAAACAGCAAATTAATTATGTGTTACTATATGATTTTGCATCTCCAAAGAAGCTAGGAGACATGGCTGCATAAAACAGAAACATTTTTAAAAGCTTTATTGGATATTCCACCACTGAATAAAGTTAATTACATATGAATGCATGTTATGATCCTGGTTCCTGAATAATTAGATTAAAATAAAAATCAGATTTCACAATTGAAATTTGGAAAAAGAAATAAAAACCAACAGAACTACCGTATATTCAAATGTTTTCCTTTTTCTTGCAGGACAGCATGGGAATACAATTATGAAACTTCTTTTCTGCAAAAGTCTTTTTGTTCAGGTGAAAGTATACATATTATTACAGTTCTGAAGGGAGATAGGTACCTTACAATTGAATGATTTTGGATGGAAGTATGACAGATTGTGATTTTAGATCTTTCTGGTCATAGGCTTTTCAAGACCATAGATTTTCTCATAAAGTGGAGTTGTAGGATATTTACTGGGAAGTCGTAAAAGTCTAATGATAGTATATCTAGCAAATTATATAGAAAATATTACTGAAATTAGATAAAAGAACTCAAAATACCTTTCAGTATATATGAGCAAGCAATACATGCAAAGAGTATCACTTACCTTCTTCAAGGAAAAAAATGATTTTTATAATAAATAGTGCTGGTGAAATTTGCTATCCACTTAAAAGATAACAAAGGAAGACCATGCCTTTACACCATATGAAAAAAAATTAGATCAATTTAAGATTCAATGAAAATGTGAAATAGTAAAACTATTAAAAAAATTTAAGAAGATCTATGTTTAAACCAATTTTTTTTTTTTTTTTTGTGGTTCGCGGGCCTCTCACTCTTGTGGTCTCTCCCATTGCAGAGCACAAGCTCCGGATGCGCAGGCTCAGTGGCCATGGCTCATGGGCCTAGCCGCTCCACGACATGTGGGATCTTCCCAGACCAGGGCACGAACCCACGTCTCCTGCATCGGCAGGCTGACTCTCAACCACTGCACCACCAAGGAAGCCCTGTTTAAACCAATTTTAAATGTGAATTAATGTATTAAGGATGGAGAAAGATGTATGATGCAAACACTAACCAAAAGAGAGTAGGATTAATATCACATAAAGTAGACTTTAGAACAGGAAGTGTTATAAAGCCTGGATAAATAGAAACATTATGTAATGATAACACAGTCAATTCTCCAAGAACACATAATGATTCTAATACGTATGCATTTATCAGCAGAGTGTTAAAGTACATGATGGAAAACTCATAGAGTTAAAAGAAATAATAGACAATCTAAAAAGAAAAGATATAGAAGAACTGAATACCCTATAACCAACAGTCCTATTTGATATTAATAGATTTCATTCAACAACATCAGAAAACACTTAATTTTCAAATATACACAGAACATTCAGCAGGACAGGCTATGTTTTGAGCCATAAAACAAATCTTGACAAATTTAAAGATTAGAAATCATATAAATTATGTTTATTGGCCATAACAGAAAGATAGCTGGAAAACGTCCAAATACTTGGAAATTAAACAAAACAGGTCTAAATAATGAATGATACAAACAGGAAGTCTCAAGGAAAATTTAAAAATATTTTGGACTAAATAAAAATAAAAATACAATATATTCAAATGTGTGGGATGCATCAACAACAATGTTCACTGTTAAATTTGTAGATTAAATTGTTAGCATAGAAAAAGGGCAAAATAATCTTAACTAGAAAAAGGACAAACTATATCCAAATCAAGTAGACAATAAAAATGATAAATATAAATAACAAATAAAAATAGATAAACATTAGATAAAATCAATGAACAGTTGATAAATTGTTCATTTATAAAATTAATCTCTAGCCAGACTGAGGAAATAAGTGAGAAGATACAATTTACCATGTCAGCATTAAAAGAGAGGATATCACTACAGACCCCACAGACATTAATAGAGAAAAAGGAAGAAAATGAACAACCCACAACATAGACCCACAGATATTAACAGGATTAAATGCATAATATAAACAACTACTCCTATAAATTTACAGTTTATGGGAAATACACCAATTCTTTGAAAATACAAACTACCAAAACTAACTCAAGAAAAACATAGGTAATTAATTAATCATATATCAATTAAAGAAATTGAATTTATAGTTAAAACTTTTCCAAAAAGGAAAATCCAGTACCAGATGTTTTCTCTTGTGAAGTCTACCGAACATTTAAGGAAACAAAAATAACACTAAGCCTACAAAATATATTCTAGAAAATATGAGGGAGCACATCCCAACTCATTTTATGAGGGCAGGTGAGCATTTCTATTACCAAAAGCAGATAAAAACATTACAAGAAAAGAAAAGTACAGAATAATATCACTCATGAATAGAGATATAAAAAGTTAGAGAAAAATATTAACTGAATGAATCTGGCAGTATATAAAAAAGATAATATATCTTGGAAAAGTGGGGTTTCTCCAAGAACGTTGGTTTAGGATTCAAAAATTAATTGATGTAATTTATCATGTTGACTGATGAATGAAGAAAAATCATGTTATAATCTCAAGCAATGCAGAAAATCATTAAACAAAACCCAGGAGACATTCCTGATTCTAAAACTTCCAGCAAACTTGGCAGGAAAGTGAGCTATCTTAACCTGATAAAGAACGTCTGTTTAAAAACAACAACATAAACAAAACCAAACAAACAAAAAATGCAGCTAACATCCTATTTAATAATAGTGACAGACTGAAATCCACCCCCTCAAATTTGGGAATAACTATATTCCCAAATATACTTCCCAAGTATATCATGTTCTCCATCATGCTGGATGTTGTAGTCTGTGTAATAAGGCAAGAAAAATAAATAAAAGGAATACAAATTTGAAAGATAGAGAAGCATGAAGTCTGCAATATTTCTACATGTTAAATCTTAAATAAGCTACATAAAAAAGCTCCTAGAGGTTAACAAGGTTATAGAATCAAAGTAAAAGTACAGAAATCATATGTATTTCTATGGTCTAGCAGTGAACAAATAGAATTTGAAATTAAAAAGCAATCTATTGAGGTGACTTCCAGTTTCTGATCTGGCATGTAAGAAGCTTGGAAGTCATCACTGCTGTCCCCATAACAACTAAAACAACAAACAAAACTGAAAATCCATTGGCAACTCTTCTTAGATCCATCAGAGAGTTAAGGTCACAGGGCAAACTGATGTCCTGAAAATTGGAGACAGACGGGTGGTTTCAGAGAATCACAGCTTACTGGAGCAGAAGCCCAAGAGCAGAAACTATTGTTGAAGTCAGTAACCAGAGTAGGAAAACTTAAACTTTGTTTAATGAATTGCTGGAGTTTCATGTGGACAATTTTGAGATTTAAATACTCCAAGAGGGCTCAGAGTCAGTGATACCCCTACACTTTCATGAATTTTATCTCCAGGAACCATACCAGATTTGCAGAGTGATGGTCAGGGGAAAATCTCCTTGTGCTTCCAGTACTGGGAAGGAAAAAGTAGTCATTTTGATATATGCTTAGAGTATTTTATCCTTCTTAGTAAGACCTTTATTCAAAGGAAAACATTTTATCAGAGCCTAATCAGGATTTTACCAGAGCCTAACTTACCTGAGGGAAAGGAAATACCCAGTCCTAGCTCCCTCTAAACTTTCTGTCTCATCCAAGGGTGTGAGTGGGAAGCACTTGTAAAGGTCACAGCCCAAGGGCACAGGCTGACTAGAAGACTGAGACTTACTGATAAGACTTTAGAACACTTCCCCTCCCCTATACCTTACCACCACATCAATAAGGCTCCTGTAAAATAACAACAAATTAAGTAAATATAATTATACATTGAAAACCTTATTTAAGAAGACATCTCTAAGGAAATACAAATACAACAAGGAAGACAAAAATAAAAACACTAGAGGAAATTTTAACCTCTTATAACTACAGATAAAAACAAATAGTAAATGCAGCCTAACTTCTAGTCACAATAAACATAAATCCTCCCTAAAGCTTTCTTACCTCAGTTCCCAGTACATCATGTATGATTTTCAGTGAAAAATTATGAACATACCAAAAGACAAAAAAACACAGTTTGAAGCAAAAGAACAAGTATCAGAACCAGACTCAGATATGGCAGTGATTTTGAAATTATCAGATCAATGAGTTTAAAACAACTATAGTTAATATGCTAAGGACTCTCATGGACAAAGTGGACATCATACAAATCAGTTAGATAAGTAATCAGAGAAATAAAAACTCTAAGAATCAAAAAGAAAAGCTAGAAATCAAAAACACTGTAAAAGAAATGAAGAATCCCTTTGATGAGTTCATCAACAGACTAGACACCGTGCAAAAAGAATCAGTGAACTTGAAGAAATATCAATAGAAACTTCCAACAAAATGCAAGGAGAAAAAAAGTGAAAAAGATGGAACAAGATATTCAAGAACTGAGGAACAATTATGAGAAGTTTAACATACATACAGTGAGAATACTGGAAGGAGAAGAAAGAGAGAAAGGAACAGAAGAAATATTTAAAGTATTAATGACTGTTAATTTTCCAAAATTAATAACAGACAGCAAACAACATATCTGGGAATCCCAGGGAACACCAAGCAGGGTAAATACCACAAAAATCACACCTAGGTATATCATATTAAAACTGAAAAAAAAAAAATCAAAGAAAAGAGGAAATCTTGAAAAAAGACCAGAGAAAAAAGCCACCCTATCTGGTAAATAGCAAGGGTAAGAATTAAGACAACTCCTTAGAAACCATGCAAGAAGAGTGGTGGAATATTTAAAATGTTAAAAGACACACCTCCCTCCCCCCCACACACGATTTGATTCTCTATCCATTGAAATTATCCTTCAAAAGGAGAAATAAAAATTTTTTCAGACAAAGAAAGTTGTGGGAATTGGTCACCAGTAGACCTGCTTTGCAAGAAATGCTAAAATACATTCTTCAGAGAGAAGAAAAATTATATAGGTCAGAAAATCAAATTACATTGAAAAAGAAAAAAAAAGATCAAAACCCATACAAGATAAAAATGTTGAGCAAACTAATAATAGAGGAGAACTTCTTCAGCTTGGTAAAAAATATCTACAAAAACCCTACAGCTAACATCGTACTTAATGGTGAGAAAATAGATACTTTTCCACTAAGAGCAGGAATAATGCAAGGATATTATTTTTCACCACTCCTATTCAGCAATATAATGGAATGCTAGCTAATGCAATAAGACAATAAAATGTTTACAGATGGGGAAGAAAGAGATAAAACTTTGTTCACAGACAACATGATTTTCTATGTAGAAAATCCCAAACAATCAACAACAACAACAACAACAATAAACTCCTAAAACGAATAAGCAATTGTAATAAGATGGTAGGATGCAATATTAAAATACAGGAGTCAACTGTTTTCTTATATACCATCAATGCATAATTGGAATTTGAAACTAAAAGCACAATATCATTTACATTAGCACCAATAAAATGAATACTTAGGTATAAATCTAACAAAGTACATACAAGACATTTATGAGGAAAACTACAAATTTCCAATGAAAGAAATCAAATAAGATCTAAATAAAAGGAAAAATACTCCATGTACGTAGATAGGAAGACAATACTTTCAAGATATCAAATTTGTAGGCACAGAATTGTTCATAATCCTCTATTATCCTTTTATACACAGGATCAGTAGTGATGGAAACGTTCTTCTCTGTTATCAGTGATTATTGTATTCTCTCTCTTTTTATTTTTATTTTTCTTAGTTACCCTGGTTAGAGGTTTATCAATTTTGACGATATCTTGGAAATGAGATAACAATTTTGTACTTCCTGTGCCACTGAAAAAACAGGCAAAAACCAAGAATACAAGTTACTATGCTGTCTGGAGTGATAGATTATGATGACAGGAAATTGGGTTACTGATAAACTATGGGGAAAAGAGAACTATGTCTGAAACCCAGGGTATTCTCTGGTATGTCTCTTAATATTTTAATTTCCAATTCTAAAGATTAATGAAAAAGTACAGTAAAAATAAAGAATGATTGAGGGCTTAGCCCTTTCAAGAATAAAAATTTTTGTCACTCTACCAGGTAAAGTATCCTGAGAAACTGTGCTTCTAGCTGAGGGCAATAGAAATGTGGAATTAAGAGTGGGAGAAAGATGCCACAGATGTTCATAGGGCTTTGTGAACAATCATTTTAAAAAGGAATTGTAAGTAAATATGCATATTTTCTCTTTGCTTGCTATATGTATGTGTTTCTTTGTATATAATATCCTGTTTGTTCTTTCTTCTCATTTTTATTTTATATACAAGTCACTAGAATTTAAATTCACAATTTAGTTTTTACTTATTCAGTAGGTCTGTAAATGTATTTCAGGAGTAATTCATATAGTTAACCATGGATACAACTGTTGTAATTGTATGTTTCCTTATTTTTCAGAAAACATGAGAATTTTTTCACATGTAAGCTGTGAATTCCAGTGGTTGGAGTATTGGAGGTGTTGACTAGAAAGGGACAGCATAAGGGAATTTAGGGGGTGATGGAGGCTCTTTATGGAGGCAGGATGTCAGACATATGCCTGTATGCAGTTGTCAAAGTGCATAAAACTGTACCAAATGAGAATGAATTGTACTCTAGATAAATTTTAAGAAATAAACCAGGATATGGAGGAATGATGGAATCAGAAAACAAACAAATCTAATTATTACATCGAATCATATCACTCTGAAGGGGTTGGGGAAAAAAGCTGTTCCAAGAATGTTGGTAATAATGTCTTACCTGGATACTATAAGGCTAAAGACAGAAGTGATTATACATAAGCACTGTACTTCAATTTACAAGTTTGTTATTCATAAGGATATAGGTAAGCAAGACTGAAACTATATTTTATTAGGTTTGAACAAAAGAGCAAATTATTGTAGATAATGAGAAACACTTCTCACGGTTGGAGGAATAAAATATGATTAAGAAAATGAGGAAGGTTAGAATGAGTTCTGGGTTAGAATCAACTGAATCACTATGGACACATAAAAAAATGCTTATGTGTGTGTGTGTATGCCTGAGATAGTATATATACATATATTTTCTAACTCTGTTTACTAACAAAGACTAAAAGTAATGACATAACCTGTATCGCTGAGCACACCTACTGCTCAGATATTGGTTTCTAAATGCCATTCTTCAATTAAAAAAATAAAAATAACAGGACCCCTTGGAGAACTGACGGATTATAGGAATGGCACAGGAAAAATATAAGATATGTCTAGTGTATCTTGGAGTGCTTAAATATATGTGGGGACATATCAAAAGGGCACAGGAGGCAAGTGAAAAAGCTTTGCATGTCCAAAGTGAGAACAATTTGAGCAACAAAGTAAACAATAATAGTATTGTATTCAAATCAAAAGGATAAAATAATTATCCAGGGTTCCATACTGATATAAATAAATAAGTGAATGGGGGAGAAGGAAAGACTCTTCCTTACAGAATAATTGCCTTTAGTAAATGCTGAAGGAATTAGAGAACTAGAAGATCAACATTAAAACACAACAGTAGTAATTGCCACAGGCATTATTCCCCAATGGTTCTTAAAATTAGTAGCAGAAATGGACAACTGCACTGTCTCCAGTTATCCACCTCAAAACATTTAGAGTTAACAAAGTAAAAAATAGTAACTTTACACTAAAAATCTTGGCAAACACCCCCTTGACCAAATAAACAATGTTACCCATTGTTCAGAATACATAGCAGCACTACATACCCTCTGAGATGAATGCATCACTTCTTTGATATTCTTCCCCCAAATAGAAAACTTTAATTTAATCATGAACAAATAGCAGACAAAACCAGATTGAAGAACATTTCACAAAATAAATGACCATATTTTTGAATGTGCAAGGTAGGGAAAGACTTTGGAATTGTCACAGATTGGAGGAAACTAAGAATGTGACAGCTAAATGCAATTTGGAATCCTAGATTGGTTCCTTGAATAGAAAAAAGGACATTAGTTAAAAAATTGGTGAAATCCAAATAAAGACTGTAGTTTAGTTAATAGTATTTTACCAAGGTTAATTTCTAACCAAATTTAGTTTTGATAATTGCTCAGTGCTTATGTAAGATGCTAGTGGCAGCTGAGTGAAGGCTATGCATCAACTCTCTGTAATATTTTTGCAACTGTTCTGTAAGTCTAAAATTATCTGCAAAAAAATCTTTAAAATATGCAGAGGATCCAATTAGATACATTTTTAAAAGAGCATATACAAATAGTAAAAGAAACTTATGAAAAAATATTTAAACTCTCTAACACTCAGGACAATGCATATTTAATTAATAATTTGGTGCTATATTTCACCCTTTGGGTTGGCCATAAAGAACAAGAACAATGATATTCAGTGCTCACAGAGATATGGGCAAGCACACTCATATATTTCTGGCTAGAGCATGACTTGTTACAGATTTTTAGGGAGAGTAATATTCTATTATCATAGGCCCCACACCCTCTTTTTGAGGAATTTATGCCTTAGGAATAACATTACTATCATATAAGGACATGCATGGATTTTCATTGCAATGGTATAGTGGTAAAATAAACAAAGTGAAACAGAAATATGAAAACCTGGAAAAAACCTGAATGTTCATCAACAGAGAGATGTTCAAATCATTTGTGGTAAACCTATACTATGAAATATAATGCAATTATTATGAGTTAGCTCCAGTCCATATTTTCTGATCTGGGCAGACATCAATAAGAGTTTTAAGTGAGAAAAGAAAGTTCCAAAGTTATATATAAAATATCATCCCAGGTTTGTAATTACAAGCACTGACAACAAATACTCCTGTACATAAATGTGTGTAGATACTTCTGTATGAATATAGGGAAAGTAATGGAAGAATATACCCTAGGCTGATAACAATGCCCATTTCAGGGGAATAGGAAAGCCGTGACCTATGTGTGTGTCGGGGGAGAGGGGCAGTGGTAGGTGAGTGATAGTGGTATGTATTAACATAGATCTTCAGATACTGAGTCCATTGCATTTTTTTCTGCCTCTCCCAGTATGACAAACCAAGCAAAAAGAATATTCTTACCTCAATATTTTAAATTACCTATACCAATTTTTATCTAAAAGTAGAAACAAAAAGTAACTACATCTTTTCTGATATTTGGTAAGAGAAAGGCTACATTTTATCTTTCTTCTATTCATCGAGATGATTTTGAGAGAGTTTAGATATTGAAAATAACTTCATAGTTTGAAATATTTTATATTGAATAAAATGCTTATTTTTCACTTAGGTAAAATTTTCTCTTTTACTTTCTCACTGTGTCTGCAGCAAAATGACTTTCCATTCAAAACAATGACCACACTGAGAAATCCCAAAGCATTTTATGCATAAAAGAAACTTTCAGATGTGTTTCTTGTATTTGTAATGTTAAAAGTTATTTTTCTATATAACACTTCTGTTGAAATTTGACAAGAGTATATAACTCTCTATTCACTCGTTCATTCATTCAACAATTATTTGCTAAGTGCATATTAAGTACCAGGATCCATGCTTTTTGCTAGGGATATGATTCTGCCAGCATGGAGCTTACAATCGATCAGAGAAGACACCCTAAACCAATGAATTGGGTATTAAGGTAGTAGAAGCATTGGATGTCCAGGCATCCATAATGAACTCAGGTCTAGAAATAAGAAAAGGTTTAGAGAAAGAGAGTGAAGTTCAAGTGAAGGCCTGAACGGTAAGTGGATAACAGCTAGAAAATAGAGTGACAGAAGAGGAGGTTCCAGGCAAAACCAACAGTACACGTGAAGGTCCAAAGGAGAGAGAGAACTTGGCACCGCTGAGGAACTGGAAGTTCTCAGAATGCCTGGAATCTAGACGGCAATGGGAAAAATAAAGATGGGGGAGGCCAAAGAAGAGGGTACAGAGTGTGGAGGCCACATCAGCTCTGTTAAAGGGCTGGGACTTCAATGGCAATTTTTGAACTTGATAATGGACTAATTAAATATGCATTTTTGAAGGATGTTTCTTGCTGCTTTCTTTGAAGTCTCTAATAGGTATGCTACCCACAGACTTAGCTTTGACCTCTGCATTTTGTAGATGCTCAATATATTTCATTTGAAATGAATATTTCATGGATAATTCTGCTAACAATCTCCTTTGTTTTACATTTAGAGCCTGCCTTTTTACAAAAGGATTTGGGGCACAGTGCAGATAATACAATCACGGCCATGATTTTTCTCAAAAAACTCATCGGTTTCTAAAACCGGAAGACTGGCATTGAAGGAATTGTTTACTTTCCCCTAAATAATGCTTATGGGTTTCTACTAATTGTGAGCTCTCTGAGCCTTCAGATGATGCTTAGCAGATCTCAGCTAGTATTTAGTAACAAAGGAATAAATGAATGAATGTTTTATTGAAGATGTAAGGTATGGATGATTTATATGCAATGACAAGTATTAGACCAAGCACTGAGCAGCATGTGGTGGGGTGCATGACACAGTCTCTTTCTAAAGGGCCTTGCAATCAAATAGTGGAGACATCACATGCCCACAGACACACAAAAAGCTTCACTCTATCACACATGCACCTTAAACTGAAGGCTGAGTGTGATAAGCCTTGTATGAGAGGTATAATGTGTACATTCCTCAATGCAAGACACAGTATTTTTATTTTTCCTCAAATCAAACTAGTTTCCTCAAATCAACACAGTCTGCAAAAGTTCAGTTGCTTTTCCAAACCAAATACAAACTCTAAAGACTTGGGGGTTTCCCAGTCACTTCTTACATTACAGTTTTCAAAAATCACTGCAGGATGACTTAGTTAATTGTCCCGTCTTTTAGTTTTCCATCAAAAGTAGATGAATACCTGTGCATCTCACAAATCAATGAGCCCTGGAACTTCCTACAGGCAGATTAACACATCTGTAGTTTACAGCCAGTTTGCATTAGGAGGGAAAATATATTCCCATGAGGAATGTTTAAGGGATCAATTCATAAGCAAAGAAAACATGCTATTCTCAGCAAGGAAACAATATACTTTGCTTCTGTTGCTGTGATTAATTACACACCACAACTTGGAGAATGTTTTTAAAGGGCCATAGTCAATCTTTTAAGACCCACAAGTTGGCCTGCATTAAAAGTTGAGGAGGAATTGCACATTAATTCTGAGCAGCATTGGCTAACAGGCCTGTTGTGTGAGAAATTATGGATAATAATAAAAATGCACCACTTTTGTATAACAAAGTCGGCAGTGTTGTCCCACCTCTTGTGACTGATTCCACTAATGAATCACAGTTAAAACAATCAAATCTCTTTCCTGAGAGTCTCACCAATTACACTGCAGTGAAAATGAGGATGAAATGGCTTCAGTAAAATTTCAGGGAGACTCATATGCTTCCAGATTCTTCCTTCTAACCAGTACATGTACAAATGAGTTTCTAAGAAGAATTATAAGAAAAAATATTCATCTTATGTCTCATATTGGTTTTTTTTCCTGATTCAGTGTGTAAGGTCTTGTTCAATCATTTACACTCTGCACCAGTGACAAAAAAAAAAAAAAAAAAGCATAGTCTTTCAAAGTCAGGACCTATGTGGTGTAATTTCTCTCTCTTCTCACAATCTGATCCTTCCATCTTTTTTTATATATATATAAATTTATTTATTTATTTAGTTTTGGCTGTGTTGGGTCTCTGGTTGCTGCGCATCGGGCTTTCTCTAGTTGCAGTGAGTGGGGGCTACTCTTTGTTGCGGTGCATGGGCTTTGTGGTGGCTTCTCTTGTTTCGGAGAACAGGCTCTAGGCACGTGGGCTTCAGTAGTTGTGGCTCACGGACTCTAGAGCGCAAGCTCAGTAGTTGTGGTGCACCGGCTTAGTTCCTCTGCGGCATATGGGATCCTCCCGGACCAGGGCTCGAACCCATGTCCCCTGAATTGGCAGGCGAATTCTTAACTATTGCACCACCAGGGAAGCCCTGATCATTCCATCTTTCATCTTCCCTCCTTTGCTGATCTTTCCACTCTCAGGTAATGAGACAGAGCTTCCACCAAGTGCCACACCTTGTCCTGAAGCAACCTGACAATCCATTACACCAACTCTTCTATCTTTACATTTTGCAAAATGAAGGTTCCTGGCCACATCTTTTCAGTGGAGTATTCTCACTGTGACCTCCTACCTACTC
This sequence comes from Phocoena phocoena, assembly GCF_963924675.1. Classification (NCBI taxonomy): domain Eukaryota; kingdom Metazoa; phylum Chordata; class Mammalia; order Artiodactyla; family Phocoenidae; genus Phocoena; species Phocoena phocoena. The sequence continues at coordinate 89,357,471 of NC_089223.1, read as the reverse complement.
TGTCACCTTATTTCATTTGTTCTTTATTATGCTGTACTTGCAAGAGTAGGATGTGGACCCTAAGTGCTGATTTTTCACTCCTCATCTCTGAACAACTTTCCCCTACAACACAAAGCTATGTACTCCTACCAAAGACTATATAAATAATAGTCAATTTGGTTTCAATTTCAGGCAGATGAACCCTGCCTTTACACAGTGACCCCTGGCAATCATAAGAAATGTAGCACGTGCTCTGCCTACCCATTTGTGGAGAAAGGTTGGAGACACCTATTCCATCAGTTTTTCCCCCATCTTTCAAGCTCCACTGCCACTGGTACATTCCCAGCAATTACCTGGAATGGGACCTTGAAAAATATAGAATCAATTCCAGTTTGTCTACTTCACAGACATCTGGATAAAGGGAAATTATTTGAAAACTCTTAAGTTTGAAGACTACAACCTTAGTACCATAAAAGTTTAAGGCTTCATTTCTGATGCTTCAAATCTACCACACTGGGGCAGTGCAGAGGCTGATGAAAATAAGAATTAGTTGCCTGCAAAAGTATTTTGTGCTATGGAATGTTTTAGTATTTTAAATTTCTATTACCCTGATATCTTAGTACGAGGGCCTCAACAGCTTGTTGGTGCTCTGTAGATTTTTTGTTCTGCAATGTAAGTAATAGGTATGGTCCTTGATTTTTAAGAACTTAGAATCAAAGAAAAAACACAGATGCATACAAATGCATAAAACACTAAAATTATCTGTCTAATCTTAACATGAGTCAGATAGAGTTGAAGAGGGCTAAATCTTGAAGAAAAAAATAGACACTGGCAAAATTTCTGTTAATAATGTCATTCCCTCTTGCCTCACTGACCTTGAATGTCTATCTAGCATGTCCTTCTCCTTCTTTCTACTTATCCTCTAGGAATTATCTTGACTCCTTCTTTTTCTTAGGATTTGTTCTAGTTCAACTTTCTGTTCATAAATTTGGTTTACAAGTCCCCTTTTCCCCAAAGTAAGCTGTACTTACTTCAAGTGGCACTTCTCACTTGATAAAGTCATCCCTCAGTACCCCTGGGAATTGGTTCAGGACCCTCATGGATGCCAAAATGTATGGATGCTCAAGTCCCTTAAAAAAATGGTGCAGTCCAGTTACCCATCTATATCTGTGGGTTCTGCATTCATAGATTCAATTTTGACCTGCATTTGGTTGAATTCACGGATGTGGAACCCGGAGATACCGAGGGCCCACTGTAATATGAGTGCCTAAGTCTATGTTGATTTCAAACCATAGACCTGAGAACCTTGAAGGAAGAAACTTTATCCAATTCTTTCTTTCCTTTTCTTCTCTTTTCCTTTTATGGGCACTAATCTTTTCATATGTTGCATTAGTGAGTATTAGTTGAAAGTGCATCATGAAGTCATGTAATGAGAATATGATACAGTAAATATATAAGACTAGAGCAGTAAGGGTTAGATGTGGGAACCAGTGGAGGAATAAAGAATATGGAGATGGAAGAAGAATGCTGCTTTGTCCGTGTTGGAATAGAAGTGTCATCCTTCACAGGACTGCTTTTTACTTTTTACCACATCTCAGTGCAAAGATGAAAACAAGAATTTTGTCAAATTTGCTTCCATTTATAATCACTCGGAAAACTGAAAAAAATAAAAGTTTTAAAATGAAGAGAAGCCAAGAAGTATGTGAAAAAATAAATCTGAAGCCACTCTTCCATGGAGAGTGCAGTGAAAAAGACCGTTTTCCATATACTTTGTCAGCATTTTTTTTTACAAGTATTGATAATGCAATTAGGCTGATGGGTTAAATACCTTGGTAACAGGAGCACAGTCGAGGCATTATAGGAGAAATTATACAACATATTTACCAAATGTAATGGGCTGATTCTATCACCATATCTGTAGAACAAAATAACATGTGTTCTTGCCTAACAGGTATTTTACCTTAAAGTGCTTTTCTTGGTGTATTACAAACTTATTTTCTGACACTGGTTATTACTTATTTCTACAGCCTTTATTACAGGAGCAGTTAAAGAGTAACTTCCATTCTTAAAAAGGTTGATTTGTTTTGCTCCAAGAAGGAGTCTGGTGTGAAATGTTGAGACAAGCTTTAGTAAGGGCAGCTTCCAGGTAATAATGGAAATCATTCATTTCCTTTGCATGTTACTTGTCCTTTTATTTCCTCATCTTTCTTGCACTGCAAGTAATTGGTTACAAAGTCAGTATTCTCACTTGCCTATTTGCAGTGCTCTTTATTTAATTATTATTTTTTAATTCCCACTTCAAGAGCTAGCCAATGGTAGGCACAATCACACATATCTATAGATGGGAGAGTGAAACAGGGCACAGCATAATAGTCTTACCCATCTTTGTAGATTGGATAATTTCACCTTATGCATCGGAAAGTTGGTTTAATTTATTTAGTTTTTTGGTCATTGTTAAAACATTTACTTTGTATGGATATTCATTATGTATTTAGAGAAGTTCTTGAGTTTATAGATGAAAAGATTTTCATTCTGCGTGCTTTAATATATTTAAAAATATTTTAGTTATTGACGTTTCAGGTACTTAATCCAGTCTTACTTATTCTTTCATGGGAAAAAAAGGGTGAGTCTAAATGCAAATTAACATTACTGTTTAAATATCACAGACCATTTTCTCTGAGCCCAGTTACAATAACTAGTAATTATAAGAACTGCTTGCTTTGGCTTCCGGCTAAGCCAGTGCTAAACTTGTCCTTTTATTAGATCTGTCAGACTGAGTTAATTATCTTTATGATAATATATGTGCCTTACCTCCAACAAAACAAATACACTTATAATTAGCTTTTTAGTTAGAATTTTAATTTATTTATAAAGAATGTTTGTTTTCCTTCTTTTTTCCTGCTTTGAAAGAGAGAAGATGGAGAGTGGGGTGTTTCCCGTTTATCAGGTTACCAGCCTGCCTACTGGTTTATAGAGGAAGAGAAAAATAGGACTCATTGTATTTAATCAACAAGTCCAGTATTCAATAGTACATCACACCCCTTCCATGTTATATCAATTCAACTCCAAGGCATTCTATTCTATGCACAAACACAAAAAGGGACCCTTTTTATCTGCCTTCTCAACAGAGTAGTGTTACGGAAGCTATTATATGGAAATACTAACAAGTATGAATTGAAAAGCTTTCTGTATCACAGCATAGCTGCCTTAAAAGTCAAATCATGTTATACTGTCCCCACATTTTTATGGCTCTTGCTCCTCTTTCATCTGTGCTCAGCATGTTTCAGAATATTACACAAATGCCTACAATGAATTCTTGGAGAATATCTATGCCAAAACAGAGTATAAAGGAAAAAACATATGCTTTGGTGTCATGTCAAACAAAGCTGGGTTTCATCCTTTGTTCTGCTACTAATTAGCTGTGTGACTTAGATAAGTTGTTTAACCTCTCTGAGCCTTGGTTTCCTCATCAGTATAATGAGAATAATGACTAAGTTTGTAGGGGATGTTGGAGGAATAAAAGGAATACAGAGGGCTCAGCAGGGTGCCTGGCACAGTTTAAAAGCTCAGTTAGGGGTGGTTGCTATTATCTGTATTAGAATCATGGAGGAGTGTAGATGTCTAGAGGATCTGAAATTAATATTACAACCTAACAATCATTTCATAAGTTTTATTTTATATGGAGATATGTTTTCTACTAGCTTCTGAAAACAGACATCCCTGATTACCTAGAAATCCACTCTGATTCAAATTAAATAATGAAAACACAGTGCAAAGAAACAATTTCCCAAACTTGCCGTGATGAACTTCTACCTGTTCTATGCTAAAAATGGACTGCCTTATCTCTCAGCCCTATTTACAGCAGAATACAACTCATTTTTTTGTCTGTAAACTTACCAACTCATTCATTTCACTTTGAAATTTTCTATTGGTTGCAAGCTCCCCTCCAGATACTTCTGATCTGCCAAATACAGATCTTGGTTAGGATAGCAAAGATCTTATTCATTCAATGTGGGTCCCAAAGATTTCATAATGTAAAGTCAGATTTGTCCAGGATAATGTTCATTCTATTTGCAAGTCATTAGTAGTGAGTGACCATTACCCCGATTCCTTGCCAGAAGAGAGATCCCAGGGCTGGAAGTGATGAACCAGCACCTTGACCATGTGGCCAAGTGCTCACACACCAACAAGAAAGTATGGGTGGGATGTGAGAGAAACAGACAGAGGGCGGTAGAGAGGCTCTTACGTCCTCTCAACACAAGCATACTGATACCAAATCCTGGACTGATTTGTTTCTATAGCTACTTTAGGAGTTTGGGGGTCAAGAGGCCAGACATGCTAATTCAGAGACCAGAGAAGGCCCTTTGTTGTCAGAGTTCCATGACTTTTGCACCCAGGTCCAACGCCATCTACATCATATTCTCATGAAAGCACTTGATGGTCTTTCTTATAACTCAGAACCATGGCAACCACTCTCAAATTGTTCTATTCCATCATGAAATTATATGGATTTTTTTCTTAAACTCAGAGGTCTCTTTTCTTTCTTTTTTCCCTAAATAAGAAGATAGGTCCTTGTTCCCAGGCCCTCTACCTGGTGCTGCCATTATGACATTGGTGGTACATTTCTATAGTCTGTAGTTTAGCCCTAAGTTCCTAGAACAGTTCATTTATTTATTCAATAGTGGGTTTTTTTGCCAAATCAATGTGCTACATACAGTGTATAGCAATAAAATAGTACACGCTTTCCTTGTTCTCCTTCTTTTCCCCTACCCCTGCATGTTTTTGAAAAGGATGAAATGTGATATAAAGATCAGCCAGTAGCAACAACAACAGCATGGGGGAGAGCACACTTGATAATAACCCTGAGAAAAACAGTATTTAAGTTAGGAATAATAGCATTAGAAGAACATTTTATCAATCCGGTGCTGGATAATTGGAATTTGGAACGTTGTCAGTAATTCTAGTATTTTTTAATTAGCAGTCACTTATAAAACAATATAAATATTTTAGCAGCAAAGCAAACAAAGATAGGTGCTGAGTAAAGATACCTAAATTTTATATTCTCATGAACATGTACACATATATCATCTATTGAGTCAAAAACGGCTAATTAGGATGCTATTATATATCAGGCACTTCTAGCCACTGGGTATCATTAGTGAACAAGGAATGATTGAACAAAGCTGCTGTGTCATTGCATAGCCTTTTCTTATATCTGTATATAGGGTGAAGTAATATGGAAAAGGCTCTCTCAAACCTGACCAACTTGCCAGATTAATCAACCCCTCCATCCCTCCCCTAAAACATACTGGCCACTGCCTTTAGCACAGTGAATGCTTACAATTACTCCTGCCCAATTGGTTTATGAAGAACCAGTGGTGTGTATTTCTAAATATTTTGTGTGTGCTAGCTGTGATTTTTAGTGTAATTATGTGAGTTAATTAAATAGGTAAACCGATTATGAGTGTAAAAAAGAGAATTATAGATTCTATAAAACGAATTGAAGTGCTTTAAAGACTTGATGAGGATGAGTCACTAAAACCTACTTAACATTGAAATAAGCACGTGTCCAACAAATGCTTATACATGACTCACATGTATCTGGTGATGGGGAATGCCCTCTGGATATCTGTGATAGCTGGGTCTATAGACTGCAGCAGTCTGGAAGGTACAGTGGAGATCATAAGGTGTGTGAAATATGGAAGCCTTCTTCAAGTAATTTTGATGAATATCCTAAAAAGTGAAAAGTAATAATTCACATTCTCAGTTTCACAAGAAATTAAAAATGTCTTCATTTATCCCTCATGAATTAATTCATGAATTAAATATTTTGGTGAAAAGAATTTTCGTAATATCTTCTAGTAAGACTAAGTAAAGGAAATGCAGCTGAATGTAAAAAGGCCAATCTTGCCTTCCTTTTCTTTCTTCTGTGTAAGTCATTTGGGGCTTTTCTTTGCTACTGTTGTGCTCCAATGAGCCAATCTGATCTCCAAGCCATTATTACCTTTTTTGCCTGAATGGCAGGGCTACATACAAATAGAACTTGTAGTGTAATTCTACACTTGTATTAACACTCATTCCGCTCTACTTTATTTAAAAGTAACGGTGCAGAGAGGTCCAAAAATGATATTAGACTCTAGTAGTTTGCCTGCAAATTACCATTCATTTCTTTGTATCCTGCATCTCCTTAGCTGTCAGTCCCATGGGCTTAAACAGAGACTCAGGCTCTGGCAGCTAGTTCCACTACTGATGCATTTTAGAGATTTATTAGACAGAGGTGGGGGGGATGGTCTTTTATGTACTTTTAACAAGTCCCATCTCCTAGTGTCTACAGTTTCTTTCTCAAAGCTAGGTGTGGCAGCATCTTCTCTTAGTCACCTTCACATTTTCTGGCCACTGCTTTTTCCTGTTATGTCATCTCCTGAAGGGCACTGTTCAGGCACCTTTCCAAATTTGTGGGACAACTTGCAGAGTCTTCTGGAAACCCCATTAACAGAAGCTGTGTTCCAGGCAGTGGTGGGGAGAAAACTGTCTTTCCCCTTTAATTACAGGTATACTTTGATATGTGGGTAACCATTCAGAGCTCTTTGTTGCCCCCAGGAATGTTCAGAATTGATACCAACCCATTTAGTTCACAGTTTTAGTACCTGCCTCTCCATGAGTCTCTGAGAGGAGTGTGATAAGATGAACATGAGACACATTCAAGTAAAAATCTGTGCACCACACATTACTTTCTGGTAGAAAATGCCTCCTAACAGCAAAGCTTGTCTACCTGACTCTCTTTCCATGGGCTAAGCATAGCATGGGCCTGCAAGATCTAAGAGAGTGGATAAATTAGTGAGCCAGGCTGGGAGGAGACTCCAGCAAAGAAAGAAGTCACATTCTCTATTTAAAAGGAGTATTTTTCAGCTTGAGCCAATTGTTGTCACGCTAGGTTGTGAGCCAAATATAATCAGACCTAAATTTTCTGGTAAAGCTCAAATCTAGACTTTTATGTGTACTCACTTGATTTTTGAATCTTGGCAACTAATTCAAAAACTATTAAAAGTCCTGGCCAAGCACAATGCATCTCCATTTGGTACCTAAGTACCTAGTAAATGATGTCTGACTTAGATCATTATTTCTTAAGCATTTCCACCCAAATATCCCTTAGTTAGAGAATCATGCACGTTTTCTCCTGGGAGAGTGTGAAGTGATCAGCCCTTCCAAATTTTTTTAAGTAAAACAGTGCCTCAGGATTCTATACCAAGTTTATCTCATGACCTTGTACATGCCCCCATGTAAGGGTGTTCTCTCTATTTTCTTTTAGGAGGCTCTTCACTCCTCTATACCTATATTTCTACAACTGGTCAACCTTACTACTCAGAAAAACATGCCCAAACCCAAGATGTCTTAAATTAGTAAGATCAGCTTAAGGTTAAGCTAGGCATTAGTACACTCAATAAATATGTCTGGAACAACTTTTTTGTGCAAACAACAAAACTTAGTTTGCAAATCTACTTCTTAAAGATTTTGTGACCTGATAGAATATTTAAGGAGGGTATGTTTAAAAAGGAGAGAAATTAAACTTTGTTATATGCCTATTATGTAACAGGTACTTTGTCATTTAATTCTAGAAACCATCTTATAAAATAGGTAAGATGAAGCCCATTTGAAAGATGAGAAAGCTAAGTGCTAAGGATATTCAGCTAGTACCAAACAAAGTATAACTCAAAACCTAAACTGCCAGTGTCCAAAATCTGCCACTTGAAAGTTAGGTATACATATATCCAATTTGATGTCCTTAGGTATTTCTATATATCTATAGGTATAGATAGATATAGATTAATAGTTAAAGATATACATGTATAGAAATAGATAAATAGGAATCATAAATATATATATGTATACATACACACACCTATGGGATATCTATCTAGCTAGCTAGCTAGCTAGCTAGCTATCCATTTGATTTGATGTCCTTCAGGCAAATGCAGAAAGGAATAATTACAGCTTGAAAAACCACAAGAGACCTCTTTCATTCTTTCCTTCCATTCCTTCCTTTATTCCTATCCTGGATTGGAGATTTTTGATTAGCTACAGTCACTGAATATCCATAGCTTGATGACCCTTTCTAGCAATATTTACCTAAAATAAACTCTAGTAGTTTGCATTTATTGCAGTAAAATAAATATTTTGCATTTATTTCAGTAAACTGTGACTTTATAAGATTTAGGTAATTTAGGATTTTTAGGAATTTAGGAATTTAGGATTTTTATCAAACTCCAATTCCATGCTCAGCAGGACTACTTCAGTGGTCACGCTAACTTGACATGATCCATTTTCTAGTCCTTAAAAGAAAATTATACATAGTTTAGTTCAACTTAGAGAATATCTTCATATCTGGATTTGTTTCCACATAGTGATATTACAAGTGTGTAATCAAAATATTATTGCAAGTATTAGATTTTCTAAAAGCAGTGATAATGCTTGCTGTTTGATAGGTTCTGAGTTCAATAAATTAGGTTTTAGAGATTTTGATTTATGTTATTGTAGCTGTTTTTATATTTTTGGTGAGAAAGACATTTCCAAGAGACGTTTTGCTAACTTTCTATGTGCCTTTTATGTACAAATATCTCCTAGGAATTAACCAAGGGAGGTAACAAAGTAGATAATAAAGGTGTATTATCCCCAACAAATCTTAAAGTTATTTTCTTTTGTTCCCATGTCTTCCTCTAAGTCTCAGTGCAGTTTATGTCTTAGATAATCTTAGGTCATCATGGACCCTTGCACAAAGGTTCCAGGTCACTTTTGTCTACCAGTAGAATATCATCCATTTGTGTCTTTGCAGCTAAGTAAGAAAAGATAGAGCATGACCTAGGAAGAATCCCTTAAAATCTGGTTTCAGAGATTACAGGGCTAAGGCTCATCATTCCTCCTTCCTTCTGTGTCACAATAATAGAGACTAGACACAAGGATCACTAGCTAAATGTGACAAGATGTTAGTTTTGCTAATGGATAATCAGGTGCCCAATTGTCCTCCAACTACAAGGCTCCTGATAAAGTGTGTTGGAGAATGTAGCTTAGAACTAAAACCTAATGTAAACTTTTTATTTTCATTTCAAAGTAAGGTCTGAGGGGAGAGCTGGGTTAGAAAAACATACTCCAATCGTACAAAACCAGTCTACTAAAAGAGCGTAGGCCTGCCACACACATGGTTACCTGAGAATGAGAGAGAAAGCGGGGAGGAAGGGCAGGTCTCCTTCAGAGGACTTATGGGAACAGAGAAGAGAGAGGGAAAGCTCACCCCCTATAAGTATAACCAGTGCCAAGAGAGCAAGAGCCCATGCCTGACATGAGCAGAGATCTGCAGCACTGTGCCCTCACCCATGAGGAAAAGTGTAGTCTTAGCAATGTTAGGTTCTCACTAATCAAATTTAGCTGTTCCCCTCCATGGAAGAGGTGGGGAAAAGAGTGAGAAAATACTGACATGCGATGTGAAGAGTTATAGGACGACATACACACTGTTGCACATGCATTTGTGTATTGCAGTAGGATCATTTCTCGGAAGGCCTTAGAACTGCTTTGTTTTCATCAGGGACAATGAAACTAGGAGGAGGGACTTTCTGGCTGTCTAGTGGTTAAGACTCCACGCTTCCACTGCAGGGGGCTTGGGTGTGATCCCTGATCAGGGAGCTCCCTAATGCAGCGAATTGAGGCCAAAAAACAAACAAAAAAAAACCAACTAAAAAAAAAGAACAACTTCAACAAAAAGAAACTAGGAGGAAAAAGGTGATAGAACAGAATGAAGTCACTGTGGCTTTTAAAAGTTTATTCCATTTGTAGGGTATTAGGGCTCAGACCGAGAGATTGATAAATGTTCCTAAAGTTTCCAACTAAGAAATGTACCCAGACTCAGGGTTTCACAGGGCCTTACCTTCATGGGTTAGTTCATGATGCCTTTATCCCCACCTGCTGTTCAGTCTCCCTGGTGTTCTCCAGCTCCACTCCAGCCCCTGCCTTCTCAAGACCATGGAACATAGAACTTGAAATTGAGGACTCCCTATTGTCACTGACTGATGAGTAGGAAGGGACTGGGGGAAGGGAAATTCCCTAATTCTGCCACAGGGAGAGCCATTCTCTGAGGAGAATGTAATCATTTGCTTATTCAACCAACATTCATCAAGTAGAGTGTAGTGATCCTCAGGGGTCTGCAGATGCCAGGTTTGTGAAACACGGCAGTAAAAGTTAAGGCTGTCACTTTAGTTGTTCCCTTGATACCAATATTGTTGAAAACAAACTCAAAAGTGAGTCTTTGAAACATATTACACCAGCGGCAAATTATAAGATATATTCATATTTATATTTAATATAATTGAAACTCAAACAAGAAATTTACAGAGACCTAGAAAAATATGGACTTAGAAAAATTTATCTTAAGAATCCCAAAGACATTCTGCAGTTTAGAAATGCTAGCATAGAGGGAAAATAAATAGTTTTGAGACTCAAATAGTCCAGAATTTTAATCCTGGCTCTGGAATTTATGTTTTATTTTAGTAAGATTAGATGATTTAATATCTTTATATTTAAAAATTGAGAATAAAACTGCTTATGTAACAGAGCTCTTATGAGGAAGATAGAGCATGATGTATGTATGTCACATAGTGTTTTACACATAGTAAACTCCTAATCAATATGGATTCCTTTTTATGCCATAATGCCCCTTCATTCCCATTGTGTTTAAGGGACGATATGAGACGATACAATGATGAATTAAATATTATGTACAAGAAGATCTCAATCTGGTGAGACAATAGAAATGTAAACACAATTACAATACACTGAGATAAATATCATGCTAGAAAAATGTAGAAAAATAATATGAGATACAGAGGAAGATTTTTTCCTGATGTGCCTAAAAGAAACTCTGAAAATTGTTTCCAAAGGAACATATTCCTGGTGAATATTCAGTTAATGATAATAGTGATGATAATGTTGATGATGTTGATAAAAATGAAGTTTGTGATTATGTTGACAATAATGATGGAGACAGTTTACATTTATTGCATATTTGCTATGTTGTAGGAACTCAATTTGCATGTATTACTTGATCCTCACAACACTCTAGTGAGGGAGAAATATAATTTCCATATTGTAGAAAATCACAAGGTTACACAGGTAGCATGGGGAAAAGCTGGGACTTGACCCAGTTCTGTCTGATTAAAAAGCTCAAATCCTTAACCACTATAACGCATGCTCTTTCCATGAATTAATTACTGAATGGTAATTAGGTTCTATTTGAACTATAGCTCATTTGAATTTAAATAGGATTCTGTAGGTATATTGAGCACCTTTCCTTATTCTATCCTATTTACCAATTTCTTGGTTTTAGCACCCTAAATGGGATTTGGGGAAACAACACTCCAAAACTCAGTACATGTCCTTCAGAATGTGAGCACTTAACCAAAGACTCTAGATATGGAACATGTGGCACACACTGAGCAAGGGAGAGTATTAACTGCTCTGGGCACAGTGAATGGTTCAGGGATGGACAGGCATGTGACTCAACCCAAGAGGCAAACCCCATCAGAACCAATCCCAAAGACTTTGTTTGTGGGATTATAAACAGGGGTCATTCCTTCCCTCCTAGATTGTAACCGGAGAGGTTATAAAATTGGAGCTACTTCAGCTATACTACTACCACAAAGAGACTGAAAATGAAGCCCATAATTTGGAGAAAGCAAGAACTAGCAAAGAGATCAGATCTCCAGAACATCATTTTCAGCCTCCAATTTCAGTCACCTGAACCAACATATTCTATTTTTGCTGATGTCAGTTTGGGTTATGCTTAATTTCCTTGCAACCAGAGGACTCCTGAATGATGAAGTAGGCTTGTCTTGATGCCTAGTAAAAATATTTTTTTAATTATTATATACTTTATATATAAGATATACATGTATAAGATATATAAATATATCTTGTATGTTTCTGTGTATGCATGCATAATATTATAACAAATTCTTATGTAATACAGGCTGAAGAAGTAGCACATTATCGAGGTCATCATAACACCATCTGCGGGTTGACTTTCTCTGTCTCCATCTTTACATCCAGAGATAACCAGGAACCCAAATTTTCTGTTTATCTTAAATTTGCCTGTTTTTACATAATATTAAAATTTTACATTATTTTTAGAGATGTACTTTTTGTTATGGATTATATGTATAGTCTACATAATTTATTTTTGCAATTGTATAGTATTCTTTTGTATGAATAGACCACAGTTTATTTAAACATTCTGTTTTTGATAACCTTTGGAAAGTGTCCATGGGCTATTAGCAATGGGCTTTACAAACATACTTGAACACATTCTCTGGTGCAAATGAGTAAGAATTTTCCTGTATATACCCAGAGGAAGCATTTTAAGGCTATAAGATATTCACATCTTCAACATTAGCAAATAATATCAAGGTTTCTTTTTCCAAAGTATAGTGGCTGTGGCAGTGTTACTCCACACATAGGTAATGAGAAATTACCCATTACTTTATAACTTTGCCTACTTGGAGAATTGTCAAAATTTTAAAATTTTTGTTCAGTCTGTGAAATGATACCTATTGTGATTTTACTGTTATTTCTCTAATTATGCATCTTTTAATATATTCATTTACCATGTATATATCATCTCTTGTTTTTATTCATTCATCTAGCCCATTTTTCTGTTGGATTGTTTGTCTTTTAATTATTGATTTATAGGATTTTTATTACATTCTAGTCCTTACTGGCTCATAAATCTTCACCCCATTTATGGCTTATCTTTTCACTCTTCTTCTGGTACTTTTTGATAACCAGAAGTTTAAAAATTGTTAATATTTACATTCATTAAGTCTTTGCTTTTATGGATTATATATATTTAAAAATCCTTCTCTACATCAAGTCATGAGGATAATTTTCTATATTTTATTCTAAAAAGATAAAAATGTACCTTTCAAATTTATCTCCTAAACCAAAGAAAGTGTTTGAGGTAGAGATATAATTGTATTTCTTTCCATATAGATAACCAATTGCCTCAGCAACATTTATTGACAAGTTCACTATTTTCTCACTGCTCTGAAATGTTACCTCTATCATACATCTAGCTTGCATAAAGGTGTGGGTCTATTTTTGAACTTCCTATTCTATTCCATTGGTCTCTTTGTCCTAATCTGTACCAACAATAGTGTCTTAATTATTATACTTTTATCACAAGTCTTAATGTATATAATAAGTCCCCTCAACTGATTCTTCTTCAGAAATGTCTTTTAATGTTGGGCCTTTTTCATTCATATTAATTTTATAAACAGCTTATCTAATTCACATAAAAAAACTCTGTTGGAATTTTTTACTAAAGTTAGATTAAATTTACACATTACTTTGATAAGAATTGACATTTTAAAATGTTGAGATTTCTATTCATGAACATGGTATATCTCTCCATTATTTAGGTCTTTTTTTATATCCAATAGTAAAGTTTGAAATTTTCCCTTATAAAGGTCATTTCTTCTTTTTAAATTTTAATTCCTATGTAGTATATATTTTTATCTTGTTAAAATTACATTTCTATCTCTTGTGTTATAGAAATGAAATATAACTGATTTTTATATTTGGTCTTGTATTCAACAAATATAATAAAATATCTTAATTTTAAGAAATTTTGTTTTCACATGGGTTTTCTATGTAGATAATCTTATACATTGTGGATAATGACATTATTGTTTATTCTTTTTAAACCTGTAAACTTCTTTTTTCAAAGTATTATGACTAGGAGCTCAATAAATGACAAAAAGGAGAGTATATAATGTAAACAACAGTTACCTCCTCAATTTCACCTCATTTCTGAGTGTAAAGGGAATACATATAATGTCTTATCATGACATATAATCTCACTGTAGTCTTTGGTTAGACTGTCTTCATCATTTTAAGATATTTCTTTCTTTACTTGGCTTGTTAAAAGTTTTTGTCATGGATAGAGATTAAATTTTACCTACTATAATTTATGCCTCTATTTCCATGTTCATATAGCTTTCTTCATCTTTGATATGCTAATAGGATGAATTATCAATACATTAACAGCTTTCCTAAAGTCAAATGAGACTTGCATCCCTAACGTAACTATTGATGGATCATTTTGTCAGGCACATTTTGGTGATTTTTATAGGTGTAACTATGAATAAGATCAGACTATAATATTCCTCTCCAGTGCTACGCCTTGTCTGTCTTGTTTTAGTACCAAGGTACTGCTGGCTTCACAAAATGTAATAGATTATTTCCCTGCTCCTTTTTTTCTTTTTCTTAAAAACATAAATGATGCTAGAAACACCTATTTCTGGAATGTTTAACTGAAACTGCTTAAAAAATATTTGAGACTTGGTTTATTCTCCATCAGGAGATTTTAAACTAGTGAAGCATTTATTTATTTATCTATTTATTTTTTGTGGTATGCGGGCCTCTCACTCTTGTGGCCTCTCCCATTGCAGAGCACAGGTTCCAGACACGCAAGCTCAGCGGCCATGGCTCATGGGCCTAGCCACTCTGTGGCATGTGAGATCTTCCCGGACCGGGGTACGAACCAGCGTCCTCTGTATCGGCAGGTGGACACTCAACCACTGCGCCACCAGGGAAGCCCTCTATTCCGGTTTTCATTTTGAGCAAGCTCAAGTATTATTATTACACATGCGTTATGATTAAAGGTCAAACTCTAGATTACTGTGTTTGCCTCTGCACCAAAGGAACCCTTAGCATCCTTGTCCATTTACCATGCTGGATTTGCTTTTGTTTTGGGTCTTGATATGTAAAGATTTCTCTGGTAACCATTATCATTCCATTCTCTGTATCTCTGAACCTCTCTTGTGATGTTAGCTAGTACTGAGAAGGAGTTTTAAAGCAGAATTTCATGAGCATATTTAGGTGTTCTGTAGCTGGAGAAGTTGAGAATACATGGAATTTCACAGAGCTTAACAAGGAAGCTGGCACTATGGTTTTCAATTTCTTTGGCTGTGACATTTTAGCATTAAGTATAAATGATTGAATAATATAAAATTTATTCTTGTTGTTACGGGATTAAGAAGCCTCAATCTCCACTTGCTCACCACTACCATCTTGCACAAAATTGGAGGAAGCTAATAGAGATTGTCAAAGTAGAACAATAGATCCATGGGAAATGTTCCCAAGTTGCTAAAATACATATTACAAAGGTACATTTGGAAAATATTCCATTTTAAAATGTTGGACCACCCATCTTCATTTGTGAATGTCATAGACTTATTGTGCTTCTGGACCATCTTATCATGGACCTCAACAGCAGGTGTTAGACCCATGGATGTTAGCAAATCTTGTCTGCAAGTTTGAAGGGGGAAACCAATTCCATTTTGAAAAGACACACTTGCTTTGCAAAGTATTGAACTACTTTAAAAGCATGTGGACACCTGCTTCCTGCAATGTCAATTGCTTTCCATTGCAATGAAACAACAACATGGATATTGAGATTTACCTGCATTTTATACCCATAAAATCAATATAAAAAGATGAGGTAGGGGCTCCCCTGGTGGCACAGTGGTTGAGAGTCCGCCTGCTGATGCAGGGGACACGGGTTCGTGCCTCGGTCCGGGAAGATCCCACATGCCACGGAGCGGCTGGGCCCGTGAGCCATGGCCACTGAACCTGCACGTCCGGAGCCTGTGCTCCGCAACGGGAGAGGCCACAACAGTGAGAGACCCGCGTACCGCAAAAAAAAAAAAAAAAAAAAAAAAAAAGATGAGGGTAAAATTTCTGCTGCTTCTGTGGAATGAGAATGAACCATGTTTTACAGTAATGCCAATAAGATGAGCAAAAGAGCAAATACTGAGAATTTTTATTTAGGAGCTCTATCCTAAATGGAGTATGCATAAGATATCAAGTATTGAGATGTGCTGCAGTTGTAGAAAAATCTTATTGGTATAAAACATAAAATGGGTCTTTTACTCCCAAGGAGACTGGCTATTTTATGCATCCCACACAGTCAAGAGTAGTCTGAACTGTTTAGCAACAGCAAAAATAAAGTCAGTATCATTTAGGACACTACTTAAACTTGTGAGATCATTTTAAAACTGTCTCAGTGAACATCAAGATACAAAAGATGGATGACTAAAATGTAAAGACATATGGTTGCCTTCTCCAAAATAAAAATGGCTTGACAACCCCAGGGAAAATGTCCAATACAGTAAACTTAGTCTTTACTACATTTCATGTTTTGGAGCCCTCATCTTTCTTTTCTTGAGTTCTTGGTCCTGACACTGCCTAATGTTGTTCCTTGATTGCTAAAATTGATTCTGCACCCCAGCATGACCCCCCTTCCTTCAATCTCACTTGATTTTTAAAAATATATATTTCTCAACTTAAGAAATGACTTGACTAAAGCAATAGTTCATTCAGAAATCTTCAATCCAAGTGAATTTTCTCAAGAGAAATAATGTAGGAAATCTATTATGAGAATTTTAAAGATCATAGCATTTTTCTGATAAACCACATAAGTAGGAAGAATAAATAAACAGGTTATAGAAAAATTAAATGCACTGTATATTATATGTATTTATATAATATATATATATAAGTAAAAATATATATTTGTACATATTCATACTGATTAAATGGTCACAGATGATTGAGCTAGGAATGGACTTCACTAATAAATGCTAGCTCTGTTTCCTTCATCTTTTTCATTTCTGGAATTCAAGTCTAAAAGTTCTTTGTCATACATTGTATTCATAACTTTTATTTTTCATTGAAGTATAGTTGATTTACAGTATTGTGTCAGTTTCAGGTATATAGCAAAGTGATTCATATATATATATGTATTCTTTTTCAGATTCTTTTCCATTATAAGTTATTACAAGATATTGAATATAGTTCCCTGTGCTATACAGTAGGTCCTTGTTGCTTATCTATTTGATATATAGTAGTATGTATCTGTTACTCCCGAACTCCTAAAATAAACTTTGTTTCAATCCTTATGTTATTTCCACCTTGTTCCTCCTCCTGAGAAGCTTGAGTCATTGGCCATATTCACTGCTTGTGAGCACCTCTATTTTGAGTCGGTGAGGCTCTTCCCTGCCTCTTCTTTTTAGAGAACTTCCTTGATGTTTACTGGTATTTTTCTGTCCTGGGTTGACTTAAAAGTAAAATGGAAAAACAAACCGGTAAGTGAAACACCAACTGGAAAACACAGACACTCACAGAGTATCACCAAATCCTATCAGAATAACATAGCTTCACTCTGTCCCTCTAACACTGCTCGTTTCTTTGGGTGTTTATCATTATCTCAACTGCCATCTTTCATTTGCTTGCTTGTTTACATCTGTGAAATCCTGCTACAATGGAAGATCCACGAGAGATGGAGCTTTGTCTACTTTCTTCTTCTGGAATACACATGCCAATAACAGGGCCCATCACAGGCCACATGATCAAAGATCTTTTTTTGAATGAATGAATGAATGGCTGGAGAAGATGGATGCGGGCCAGGAACACACTTTAAATATTTCTGTGAAATACGAGAGACTTGGCAGTATTACTGAATTGTGCTGCCAACGGAAGATCCTAAACACTCTTCTGGGCAGTTTAAGCAATTTTATTTTGAAATTAGTGAATGTACATTAGTGAACATTGATATTTCTGTCACTTTTCTCCAAAAATGTGTGTATAATTGAGCAGAAAAGGAAAGGTAGCTAGCTACATTTCCTCTAATGATCTTAAGCTCTGTAGATAGGCATTAAGGAAATCATAATCACAATAGAAGATTTCTCTGCTCTTTTAAGTCATGTTTGAACAATTGGCACTCAGACTGAGTTTTTAAGTAAAGGGAGAGAAAAGTGGAAGAAAGACCAAAAGTGAAAGGCAAAAGTAATTACATGAACATACACACACACATGATCCTCCCATAATCTGCATTTTCCACCAGTTTTTCTTTCAGTATAAAAGTTTAGAATTGTATATGTCATACTGCTTTAAATATGATGATGATAACAATAACACTAATGATAATCATAACAGCCTTAGAGTATATAAATTATATTTCACATACATAAATTTATACTAGGTATTGCCTACCCATTTTATAGGAAAAGTAATAGTTTAATGGAAGTTTACTGCCATCATATCTTATAAACTCAATTATTAGGGCTCCACCTACCACATGCTTTCTATTTTAAAACCTTCTTTTTTTTTTTTTTTCCTTTGGCTGTGCCATGTGGCTTGCAGAATCTTGGTTCCCTGACCAGGGATCAAACTCCAGCTTCCTGCAGTGGAAATGTGGTGTCCTAATGACTGGACTGCCAAGGAATTCCCTATTTTAAAACATTCTAACTGAAAAAAAAAATACTAGAGACATTATCTTTTTTATATCACCTATTTGTTACACTTTACCTTACATAACGGGAATTTCCAACACGTATTAAAACAGTAAAAACATCTTTGTTTTAAAATTGTGAAGGCCATGCATCTTTGCAGGTCTATCTTTGGCCACCTTCTCTCTGCTCTCTTTTAATAATCTCACTTGTTTTCATTATCCAGCTACCCTTTATTGGTTGATGACTCCCCAGTATTTATAATTCAACTTAGACCTCCCTCCCAGTTTCAGACCAATAGAGCAATTCCAGTTAAAATACTGCAGACATCTTAAACTTAAGTCATTAACTTCTCCCAGAAATCCACCTCTATTCTGATTCAAGATGGTTGATCAAAAAAATTTTAACTCTCTTTCATTCAAATCTCATCAGATTTATTGGAAAATTATAAAAGTAAATTCATAGTAACCTTGGAAAGTCAAGAGGAGTGCCACTAGCACAGCAGAATGGTAAGGATTTCTGGAGCTTGACAGTGAAGCCCAGCAGGTATGATGCCTCTATAACATCATCAGGTATCAGGGAGGATTTATAAACAAAGGGTTTATCTGGAAGAATGTGAGGATAATG
Source organism: Phocoena phocoena (assembly GCF_963924675.1). Lineage (NCBI taxonomy): Eukaryota > Metazoa > Chordata > Mammalia > Artiodactyla > Phocoenidae > Phocoena > Phocoena phocoena. Next base: position 89,338,533 of record NC_089223.1, on the reverse strand, counting down.
CTAAGAGATCTAAAGGGACAGAATTAGGAAGAAGGATCTGAATGTGGTAAAATTTCACCTGGAAATTATTTCAAAGACAAACTTTGCATCAGTTCCCCAATTATAGAGCATCTGACTACAAAAATTTCTCAGAGGAAGATATTCCAAGGTAACTGTATAGGCCTAAAAAGTAAGCAAGTGATAAAGGCAGCCAGAAGTGATGAGGAACTTTCCTACTCAGAGAAGGAGTCACTTACCTGACGGGAGATTCAACCCACCCAATCTGAGGAAATTAAAATTTTGTATTCAGAGCTAATAAGAGGTTTCTGACTGAATAAACTCACCAAAAACTAGAAAGAAAAAGAAGAGACCCTAAAAAAAAAAAAAAAAAAAAAAAAGATGAACACAGATTATCTAAATGGCAATAAGAAGCCAACTGGTATGAGCAACAAAGGGAGATTGAAGCAAGAAACAATGTCTTAGCATTCTGGAGAAAGAATGCTTTGAATCTTGTTTTCTGTCCCCATCCAAAACAGCACTCAAGTGTGAGAACTAGATAAAGGCATTATTATTATGTAAGGAAGGAACATTTTCCACCCACAAACTTTTTCTTAATGAATTATTTGAGAATATTCTTACAAAACCAAAAGTAAATCCAAGAATAAAGAAGATGTGGACTTCACAAACATTATGGACTAAAACACCTGTAAATTATATTACTGTCTAAATTATGATTAATACAATAGTTGTGAATTTTAAGACAATGATTGAGGAATGACTGGTAAAAACATGGAGACAACACAAAATTATAACAAAATGAAAGTAAAAATCTAGATGATTTCAACAACATGAAAGGGCCTTGAACACAGGAAAGAGATAACAGCCAGCTAAGACTCTTGTCTTGGTTTGTGGGAGAAATTGAAATATTTTAAGCACTGTGAATATGTGTATTAGTTTCCTAGTGCTGCTATAATAAATTATCACAAACTGAATATGAAACAACAGAAATCTATTCTCTCACAGTTCTCAAAAATCAAGGTGTTGGAAATGTTGGTGTGTTTTGGAAGCTTTGAGGGAGAAATATGTTCCATGCCTCCCTATTAGCTTTTTGTGGCAGCCAGCAGTTCTAGGTGTTCCTTGGCTTGTAGATTCATCACCTCCTTTCTCTACCTCCATCATTCCTCTCTGTGTGTCTTTCACTGTCTCTTATTAAAACACCCATATTTGGCTTTAGAGCCCATCCTAACCTAGAATGATATCATCTTGAGATTCTTATACAAATTATATCTACCAAGACTCCTTTTCCAAATAAGTTCATATTCACATGTAGACATGTCTTTTGGGAGGTCACATTTCAAATTCTACAATGTCTTAACATTTGTTGAAAAACAAAAATAAACTTTTATATACTTACAATATATCAAGCACTACATGTTTTATATGTATTAACTGATATAACCTTCCCAGTAAAACTATGAACTATGTGCTATTTTATCTATATCTATGTGCTATTATATGTTTACTGATAAGGTCATTAAAGCACAGAGAGTTTAAGTAGTTTGCCCAAGATCATACATGTAGTTAAGTGGTAGAGCAAGGGTAAGAATCTATGAGTTTGGCTCTTGAACTTATGATCTTAACCACTGTTTGTTAAATTTAAATTCAACAAATGAATTTCACAGAAGAAGAGAAGTGGAATATATGACATCCAAACAACTAAGAAATTAAACTGCAACAAAGAGTACTCCATCGATTTTATAAAAGGTGGAAATATTCAGGAGATCTCTCTAAAAAAGAGATAGCATGGAGAAGAAATCAAAAAAAGAAAATTGATATCAATTCAAGTAAAGTATAGAAATTTTAAAAAGAACAAAAATAATTTAAAACAAATTCCTACAACATGTTGTCCAAGAGACAGCTAAGTCAAGTGACATATAAATATGGGAAGTAAAGTTATACGAAGAAATATTACAGTGAAAATTTAACAAAACTAAAGAGTTGCAATGTGTTTTACAGATTGGCCAGAGAATATTTTTAAATGTACATCAGATTGTGTTATCCCCATGTTCAGAGCCTTCCAATGGCATCTTGCTGCCTTTGAATAAAATATCAACTCCTTCAATGGCAGACAATGTCACAAATCATCTGTTTGGTCCCTGCCTAACTTTACACCTCATATCCTCCTCTCCCAATTTACCCTCACTCTCTATGTCCTGAGTCCACTGAGATTTTTGTTCCCCAAACCTTTCTGTACACTCTACATTCTCTCTGCCTAAGATACTCTTCCTATGGCACAACTTTGGCTTGGTTTCTATTCATCATTAAGATCTAAGGTCACAGATCACTTCTTCAGAGAAGTCCTCCCCAAATTACCTAAAGTAACCTACCATTATGCTCTAGCACTTTGCCTTAATTATTTCCGTTCCAATTATTTCAACTACTTGATCTTACTTGTTTGTTAAAGTCATTTATAATCACGAAGTGATCCACTTTACAGCATAATTACCTATTAAATGAATCCTCCTTTAGTAGCACTACAATAATCCACTCTCCCAGGAATCCAGGAAGGCTTATACACAATGGCACCTAAGGTCAGTCTTAGAAGATGAACTAGGGTTAGTCTTCAAGTTAGGTGAATAGTGGTAATTTGTGGTTATATATTTAAGTAATTTAAATTACTTAAATATATAGGTATTGAGACTATAGAGAACAGTTGCTTGAGATGTCATTGACTCTCTTTCAGTCATATCTTTAAAAAAATCACCAATGCTATTCCGAATATCATTTGTTTGACCCTTTAGGTCTACTCTACATCCTTCTCCCTTTTTCTTGATGCCTGGAGGGCAGACCAAATCTTGTTTTCTGACTTTCATTTGGAAGACCGGAAAATGCCAAGAGTACTTACTTTATGTTTTCCACTACAATTATTGAGTGCCTACCATGTGCTAAGACTGTTATGGACCATGAGGACAGTGCAGTGAACAAAGTAGATAAAAAAACCATTGCCCTTGTAAAGTTACATCTTAGTTGGAAATGACAATGAATAAAACAAATGTGCAAAATTATATGAGACATAGCAATAATAATTGTGAAAAACATGAAGCAGGGGCATAACAATGTTGAAGAACTTTGAAATTTAAAGTGGGGTGGTCATGGGTCCTGCAGGACCTGAAGGGCCACTGTAAAGAGTGTGGATTTTACTCAATGTGAATAAAAGGAGAACACTGTTGGGGGTGGGGGGTGAAATTGTGACACAATCTAATTTAACTTTAATTTGTTATTGTGTATTTGCTAGTTTTATAGTGTGTATGTGTGTGTATTTAAAATAGACTAAAGGAGGGCAAGCAAAAGTATAAATAAAACGTATTCAAGAAGTGGGGGCTTCCCTGGTGGTACAGTGGTTGAGAGTCCGCCTGCTGATGCAGGGGACACGGGTTCGTGCCCTGGTCTGGGAAGATCTCACATGCCGCAGAGCGGCTAGGTCCGTGAGCCGTGGCCGCTGAGCCTGTGCATCCGGAGCCTGTGTTCCGCAATGGGAGAGGCCACAACAGTGAGAGGCCTGCGTACCGCGAAAAAAAAAAAAGTTAATACCAATCATCCTGGCAAATAATGATGGCTAAACCCAACTTAGTTGCAACGGAATTGTTGACCATGTGGTATGAAATGGTCAGATTCAAGACATAGTTTGAAAGTAGAGTCAATGTGACTTTCTGATAGCTTAATCCATTCAACACATAGTTATTGAGTGCTTACTATGGGCTAGGCATTATGTTAGGTGCTTGGGTTAGAACAGTGAACAAAACAGAGATTGCTGTTTTTTTTAAAACTTAAAATATAATAATATACAGGCAATAAACAGTGAACAAAACTATAAACAACAAGGTACTGCTGTATAGCACAGGGAAATATATTCAATATCTTGTAATAACTTGTAATGGAAAAGAATCTGAAAAAGAATATATATACATACACACAAATATATATAGATATACACACATATATATACATATATATCTGAATCACTTTGCTGTACACCAGAAACTAACACAACATTGTAAATCAACTATACTTTAATTTTTAAAAAATGAACAAAACAAATAGATAAAGTATATAGTATGTTACATAGTAAGTGTTATGGATTAAAAAAATGATAAAGGGCTTGAGTGAGGAGAGGCAACAGGGGTGTTTAGAGTAATAAATGGTCGGAATGTGCCTGGTTGAACAGGCGACATTTGAGTGAACACTTGCAGGAAGAGAGGGAAACAGCCAAGCTGATATTTGACGGAAGAGATCTCCAGGCTGAGAAAACAGCTAAAGCAAAGACCATGTGGTAGGTGCATGCCTGGGGGTTTACGGAACCAGAGGAAGGCTGGTGGGGCTGGAACAATTAGTAAGAGACAGATATTAGGACAGGATGTCAGAGGAGAAATATACCGGGTTTTGCAAGCCATTGTAAGGACTTACACTCAGTGCAATGAGAGTCACTACAGGGTTTTATGTGGAGGAGTAGCAAGATTTAATGTTTGTTTTAAAAGGAGTACTCAAGTGGCAGTATTGAGAATAGGCTCTGGAAGTCAAGGTTTGAAGCAGGTAGAATGGCTGTGAGGTGGGGTGTGTGAAAAAGAGAACAAGTCAAGGACAAAATCGCATTTAATGGAATGGAAAAACTGGGAGGAAAGTAAGTTATAGTGAGGAAGATAAGAAGATTAGGATCTATTATTGGACATATTAAGATTGAAATGACTAGTAGAGATTCACTTTTTACTTTTTTTCCATGTGGAGGGACTTCTGGTCTCTATCATCCCACAGCAGGAAGTTATTTAACAGATGATTTGACATGCTCAGCTTAGTCATCCCTTTTATTCTTTTATTTTGGGAACCATTTTACTTGCAGGAAAAAATGCATTCTCTAATTCTCTGTAATGTAAGTGAAAAAGTCAAGCCCCCAATGAAAAGTGTCCATGTCTGTTCAACAATTGTGTTTGACTAGATGAGTAAACTTAAATCTTTGGTGAAGAGTTAGTAAGCCTTATTTGCTGCAGTTCCATAGATATTTTCTCTAAAGTCCTTTATAGAGAATGAAAATTACGATTTGAATATCAATATGATAGTCCCCATGTCAATCTGTCAACCCTTTTGAAACTTAAAGATTTAAAAAAATGAATATAGAGGGAATTTTACACTAAAGATTTATTAAGAGGCAACCTTCACATCCAAGTCTTCTTAAATTTGAAGGTAAAATTGAATTTGACCTTTAACTAAAGATCAATTCCACTGGGTAATCAATTTGGACTGATTCCACTGGAGAACACCTAAGAGTATTCTGGCATTGTAAATGGCCATTAAAAGCCATCAGTGCTATAATTCTTTTAGAAACAGATAGTTATGCAAGAGTCATATGATGGTTATTGCTTTATGATTTAGATATTATTTAATGAACAGTTGGAAATATCTATCAAGTCTAACTTGACAAAAGAAGACAGAGAAGACCTCCATCTTAGCCAAGACTACTTGGGAAAAGTGCTGTAATTTCCAAAATCATACCCTTCAAACTGACAATAGTAGCATATTATCCATTTGCTTTACATCTTTCACTTAAAATTATCAAAACACTGCAGTACCTGACTTCAGTCTTATGTGTTAACGAGAGTCACAGCTATAAATCATTAGGACTGCTCATCACCATCATCAGAGGTCACTCTAGGTGAGGGGTTTTAACCTGTTTGTCCCATGGACCATTTTAGCAGTCTTTTGAAACTGTCTTAGAATAATAGTTTTAAATGCATAGAAGCCCAAGATAAGAAACTTAAAACATATAGCATTTTTTCAAGTGTAACTAATTTCTTATTATGCTTAAATGTAATATCTATTCAAAGATTGTAGACATTTTTCAAGGAGAATCGCATTATTTTATTAGTTACCTACCATTAGCTTATCAAATTTTTATTTTATGTTGCTCACAAAGTATCACAAAATTTACATTGTTTATAAATATCTCATGGCTGATGTAAACAAACAACTCTTTGATTGTTTGGATTTCTTTTTGTTCTTATTGATCCAAGTCCCTATAAAGTAATATTACTGGTAGCTTACAATTTACAGAAAACATAATCGTTTTTATGTCTTCCACTAAATATGGGCACATTTATATTTATTACTTATTTAATTTATGTTTCTTGAACACATTATCATGGGCCCAGACACTCTTCAAGATGATAGGGATTCAGTTCCGAAGAAGACAAAATTAAAGAAAGTAAGGGAAAGAAAACAAAGTGATGGAAGAAGAATCAAAGAAAAGAAGGAAAGAGGAAGGGAAGAGAAGCAAATATAATATTAAATAAGGCATAATGAGAACACAGAAAGTAACAAGAGCTGAGAGTGAGATAGGTGGTTAGGAAAGCACTCTGAGGAAATGACATTTGAAAAAAGAAATTAATAATTCAACTTGATATATGTATTGTTTATAAAAAAAATATGTTTGAACAAAGCATGATCATGTTCACAGGCAAGTACCAAGTGTTTCTCTTTAGACAAAAAAAAAATAAATAAAATAGGAAGCTCCCTATATCTACCATTCCCCATGAGGCAACATTGAGGACCTTTACTACAGGGTCATATCTGGCAAAGCTGAAGCAGTGGCTGCCCCACTTTCAGTCTAGATATAAAGAGGAGGCACCTGGAGAAGAAATGGGGAGGCTCCCCAGAAGCATTTGACTTGAATAGGCCTCTCCATTGTTTTAGCTATGCTCGAGGTACCTGCATTACTATTACTTCATTTTTCCTTCCTCCTAGATTCATTTGCTCCAAAAAGTCAATTCTTACATCAGGTGGTTAGGGCCATACTCCCTCAGGAATCTGTAGGGAAGAATCCTTCCTGGTCTCTTCTAACTTCTGGTGATTTGTCAACAATCCTTGGCATTCCTTGGCACCCAGCTAACAGCACTTCAACTTTTGCTCTGTTGTCATATGGCGTTCTCCCCTCATGTGTCTGTGTCTTCACACTGTCTTTTTATAAGGACAGTAGCCATATTGGATAAAGGGTCCATCCTATTCCAGTATGACCTAATCTTAACTAATTACATCTATAATGATCCTGTTTCAAATAAGATCATTTTCTAAAGTACTAGAGGTTAGGAATTGAACATACACTTTGGGGGGAACACAATTCAAACCACAATGGTCATTTCTAGAATTCACACAAAAATTTGAAGTACTTAGCAATAAAACAGAGTAGAAAGAGTATAGGCTAGAAATTTAGATAGCTAATTATTTAACTTTTCGAATTACCATTTGTTATGTTGATCTTAGGAAGGTTGCGAAACTGTCTAGACTCAGTTTTCTGATCAATAAAATGGTGGTATCACGTACTTTGCAGAACTGTTGCAAAGACAGAAATAATGTAAATAAAATGGGAATAGAAATAGAAACTCAAATTCCCGTTCAGTTGTTCTTATAACTATTTTTGACATTTGGAAACTAATTATAAGACTAAACAGAAAGGTATTAAAAAATTGTCCAAACTTAGGAAAAAACAGGGGTCCTGAATCAAAATTGTATTTAAGTTAAAACAAAAAAATAAATATATTTTTCTGTTTCAAGTTCAGAATTCCAAATTAAGATGTATCCCTGATACACTTCCAGAGAAAACTGAATTGAATAAAATCCATTAATGACATAAACAGTTCAGGAATCACCAGAAAAAAGTGTCCAGGCTGTTAACCTGAAAGATAATAGTCAGTAGAGTTGCCTAAGAGAGATCAGTATTTCCCAGAGAATTACCTTGAAGTTAAAACCATGGCCTGTAATTAAGAACATACTCTATAACAGGCCTGTGCTGACTACCCTATATAATTTATGTCTACCTCTGGTAGTCTATCATAGCATTCCTTTATAGCATCGATCTCAATTTATAATTTATAAATTACATACTGTGTTTACTTCTCTGTTTTCCACACTAGATCTTAAGTGTCTAGAGAATAGAGACTATGTCTCTAACCCCTAACACAGTGACTGTCATATAGAAAGGGCTCAATAAATATCCGTTTAATGATTAAATGAATTGGTGAGTTTATGGATGAATAAAAGCATTATTACTCTCTCCAGACATTCTAACAGATTTGTCTTCATCAAAGACAATACAATAAATTGTACATTTATTTACATGTCCATTGCATAGTGGTATTGGAAAAAAATGCATGAAATATTGCTGGAAATATAATTTAAAATTTCCAGTGACAACATATCTTGTATATCAGTGATATCTGTTACTTTTTATAATCCTTTCTTTTGTAACCAAAGAAAGGTAGACATCAGAGATTTGGTAATGGAATACAGAAAAAGCAGAAAAGCAAAACAAAATAACAATAAAAACAGGATATAGTAGAAGAAAATGAAAATGAATAAGAAAAAGTCAAATAAGATATAGGTAAAAGTGAGTGGCTAATTGAACTAAAGTCTGAAAAAAAATCAGATCATTATACAGAAGAAGAAAAAAAAAGGACCGACATCAGTACACAAATAAGCCAGGTTAAAAAAGTTGTGTAACATTCCATATTTCCATAATTTGGTCCAAAGTAACATGTACTACTAGTTTTCTCCATTGCCAAGCTTGTTGGTTAATATCCCTGGTGAATTTCTATCTTACAGTACTTGACTCTGTCCTCCTCTCTGCCTAGAACCCCTCCAACCGCCTATCACTAGACTTCTCATTGTATTCATTTCAAGACCCCAATGAGACTCCAATTTCTCCATTACAATATTTCCAGTTTATCTGTTGAAAAAGTTGAGACTCGGGGGAAAGAGACAATGCAAGTGTACACATTGGTGACAGCACTAGCACTAGAACACAAAGGGAGTGTTCTTTCCACAACATTACAAGGTCTATGATTTGTAGCATCCTTTGCTCCCAGGTTTGAAGTAGTGTACATTATCCATCAGTTGAGCCAGATCATGTCTACATGGGTCAAGCTATGGAACAGGAATCCTTAGTGGGAATCCACTAGATTATAGTTACTATCAGATCAGAGGTAAACACTATAAAGCTATCTACTATATCTTCCCAAGTATGCAGAATGAAGCAGATGGGAGAAAACCCCAAAGCAGTAGAGCTGTTTAAAATAAAAATGACCTAAAAGTGCATAATACTTGACAACTCTTCATATCAAAGGATACATTTGCAGGGTATGCAAGAATATTGGATGAGCAAATTCCTGTTCAACCATGCAGTGATTTGCAACACAGTAAGGAAAGCATAATCTTAAGGGGGTGATTTCCTTTTTTCCTTTAGTACTGAACATAACTTTCATTAATTCTAATATGTGCCTTTTAAGGGCAAATATATCCATGGGCATCCTGGAGACACTCAACAGTATTTTTAATTTAGAAAAGTAGTATAATTACACAATATAAAATCAATATCTATTGGTTGTTAAAACATTTCATTCAAGTTTGACATTTATAGGATTTGGTTGGCATTTTTCTTCATTTACATTACTTGAAGATCTGAATAAATGACTATAAGCTATAGGAACTCGTTTAGGAAGTACCTCTAAAGTCTCCAAAGGCAAAAAAACTCATCATTTCCTAATGTTGCCTGCAGACACTTCCATTTACTCAAGTATTCACTTGTTTATTTCATAAGCATTTATCAGCAGACATTACTGGGCACTTCAGAAAAAAAGTCACAATACCTGTCTTCAAGGAAAACAAAGCTACTGTGGGAAAACATAAAAATATTAATGAATTCATAAAAATATGAAAGTAATAAAATTACTTAGAGAAAATTGTGATTGAAGTACAGAGAATGCAGTTGAGGGTAAAATAGACAAAATTAAATCTGCAAGGAACGGTCACTCTATGGAGGAGTCTCAGAAGACAACAGTGTATGTTGAAGAGCAAAGACTTGGAGATTCGACACTGGATGGGCCCTGGCAGTATTGCAACACCTGCTCCATGATGCAAATTTAAAATAAAAACACTTAAAGATAAGTGAAACTCAGTGATCAAAAACAAACAATGAGTAAATATATTTTCAGGTAAGTATAAATGTCTGGTAAGCAGAGGTCACAATATTAATATTGTCAAATAAAATTCAAGGCAAAGAACATTTTATAAGATAAAAGTAGTCATTTTATAGAAATAATATCACAATAATGTAAATTTACAATAATATAAATATCTCATAGCAAATAAAGTTGGCTTAAAATTTATAGAAGTTGAAATGTTATATTAATGGAAATCAATAGCACAATTATATATGTTTGACAAATCTAATTAGTAAAATTTAATCAGTATATGAGTCATGAATTTATAATATTTATTACATACATTATTTTGCTATCTTCTCATTAATGTTATGTTCTAAAATTTAATATCCATCATACTATATTATTTCATTATAATATATCAAATAATATAATTGCTATTTTATTATATCTAATGTATATACACACCAAACATTCTATACTAGAAAGAAAAGATACCTTGCTGGACATCAAAGATCTTTTACAAAAACTGTGCATATAGTAGGTCACCCCAAAAAATCTCAATAAATTTTAAAAAATGTTAGTTTATGGTCTATATTATCTTGATTATAATGCAATGAAACTAAATATTAATAAGAAAAGTATATGTTTAAAAATGCTTAGAAAATAAAAATATCATAAATAACTCTGAGGTCAAAGTGGAAATTAAATTTGTCATAACAACTATATAGACTACAATGTAAATGAGTGTATGGTCTATTACATTAATGGAATGCAGATAAATTTCCACCTAGATGAAAATTTATAAACCTAAATGCACATATTTTATGCAAGAAATAATGGAAATGAAAGAACTGAATAATCAGCTCAAGAATACATGACAGGGCTTCACTGGTGGTGCAGTGGTTGAGAATCTGCCTGCCAACGCAGGGGACATGGGTTCAAGCCCTGGTCTGGGAAGATCCCACATGCTGCGGAACAACTGGGCCTGTGAGCCACAACTACTGAGCCCGTGCGTCTGGATCTTGTGCTCCACAACAAGAGAGGCCGTGACAGTGAGAGGCCTGTGCACCGCGATGAAGAGTGGCCCCCGCTTGCCGCAACTAGAGAAAGCCCTCACGCAGAAACGAAGACCCAACACAGCCCAAAATAAATAAAAAAAAAAAAAAAAAAAGAATTCCTGACAAACTAAAACAAAAATTAAGTGAGTAAAGCAGAATAAAGGAATTAATAAATAAGAAATACAAACAGAAAGGAATGAGGTAGGAAAACAAAACGTAGCAGAATCAATAAATAAATATGAAAAGAATAGTCAAACCTAACAATGTTAATTGAAAGAAAGAAAATAAGAGTGAAGGAAGTCACAACTATGAAGCATTAGGAATAAAAAGAATTATATTAAGATCATAGACAATATTATTTTCAATGTAAAAATTACTATAAACTAAAAATTGGAAAATATATCATATAATATAAAAATATATTAATTATCAAAGTAACCTAAGACATAAAAATCAAATGAAGACTAACAGCAAATATGAAACTATAAAAAAAATGTCTCCTAAAATTGATGCCAAGGAAAGATGATTCAGATAATTTTTATGGGAAAGTTATATCCAGATCAGTCTAATGCTATTTACGCTGTTTCAAAACATAGAAAATACTTTATGAAGTGAACAAAAGATGAACATAAGAAACCTTCAAATTAGCATATAAAAATACACCGTATTGCCATAGTTTTAGAATTGTAGATTTGAAGATCTTCAAGAAAACACTATCAATTTGTGCCTGGTATCATACTAAAGCAGCAATATTAGATGATGAAACGGACTGGGTCCAAAAAATTCAAGGGCAATTGCTTATCTTATATTAATGTATTATGTGCATATATCAATTGTTCAAAAGAGAAAAACCACGTGAATATTTTCATAGTTGCCCAAAATGTATTTGATAAAATTAACTGTTTGTTTCTCATAAACATTTAAGAGACTACTTCCTTATACATTAAGGAAAATCTATATCAAAAATATAGACAAGACAGCTTAAAGAGAAATAGAGGCATACATATTGGCAAATGAAAAACCAAGTAATTATTATGTATAATGATATAATTATGCAATAGAATCAAACGAAAAACAATTACAACAAATTGAAGTGCTTTTAGAGTTATTAAAATACTTAAGTTGTAAGGTGCATTCATGTCTTATTTGTGGTTTCAGTGTGAATCCTCCATACTCAATATTTAAATCTGTCCAATTATCTACCTCTCCAAGATATTCTCATCTCCTTAATGTCTTGTATTTCACGTTAATGACTGGTCTTCATTTGCTTCCTTTTCCTATTAATCCTCCATCCTTGTTAAAAACCTATGGTACAACCTCAACCTTTTTGCCAGACCTTAGTCTTTGTACCTGATTTAACTATAACTTGGCCCCTCTGAGAGGATTCCGCTCATTTAAGTAGCAGCTGCTGTTTTTACAAACTTGCAAAACATCTTAAAGTATAGACTCAAGAGTTCAACTACCTCTAACATGCTTCTTCTGATGCTTATGGCTTCATCTCCATAAGGGGGAAAAGAAAACCAATAAAACAAAAACAAAACCTTTAATTTGAAACACATGTCATCTGGCTAAATCACTCTGAACTCCTCTTCCTTGCTATCATCCACAAATATCTGAGTTAATCCTCTTATTCAACTGAAGACTATGGCCCTTAGTTCACACTTTTCCTTTCTATCTGAAATCCTACCATAATCCAGGGTGACTTATAGGCCAGATAGAGGACACGTCCAATACTGGCCAAGGGCCACAGTGCACCTGCCACTTGGACCCCTCCTGACTAGCCTTATCTCTGATAATTAAGTCAATGATTTCACTCTCTCCCCAACCTCCCATTTCTTCAGCTCCTGAACTCAACTCTTCCTACATCACTTCTTTCCCCTAATTGGAACACCCTGATTGTGACTGGGACACATTCACATCACCCTGGGAGCTTTAAGAAAATGTCCAATGGCTTTCTGTCCTACCCAAAATCAATTGTTTCAGAATTTCTGGGCTTTGGATTTAGGCTCTGATATTTTATAAATGCAACCCGAGTACTGTTCAAGCAGATTAGGAACCACTGCCCTGAAGTAGGTCTCTGCTTATATTTGTATCTTCACTGCCTTTCCTATCCAGCTTGGATTCCAAATATAATCACTTCAGATTGGTCTTTGGCCAATAGCCTCAACTCCATTCTTCTGTGATCACTTCCATTGTTTTCACCTGGCAAAGTTAAGTCATTGGGAATTACTTCTCTTAGCTTCTAAGCACTGCTCGAGGAAAAACACAGAGTCGTGCACACTGGAATTGTTACTAGTTTGTAGTCATTGATATAAAATTGCTCATAGCTGTCCTACAGTCCTACTGTGTCCATAATAAGCTCATTTTTCCTTTTCTTTATGACACATGTCAAACCATCTCCATTTGCTTCAAATCTCTAACCCTATCACCTTACCCATCTCTCACAGATGTCCTTAAATGACAACTTCAGAGTAAGAACAGAATTCTTTTCATGGAAACTCCCTGAACTTCGGCTACCACAGCCTCAAGTGTCCATGCTTCTGCACCAGATTACCTCTTTCCTTCAATGTAAGAAACGCCCCTCCTACTATCTAAGACTCACCTCTCAACTTGTTGGTTGAATCCCTTCAGCTCCTTCTGAAAGGCTTTGCTTTGTTACTTATCCATGGATAATTGGCCTAATGAAGCAGTCACAGCCTGGACTTGAACTATGGCTCCTCATTAATTGACTGAATAACCATGAGCATTTGACCTCACCTCTTCATGCTCATAATTTCACTGCAAAATGGGGGATAGACATATTCCTGTTGCATAGAGTAGTGGTGAGAAACATATCAGAAAATTCTGAATTCTGTCTCCACTTCTGCTTCTCCTTTTCACTCCACAACCTTCTGAAATCTGGAGTCAGTCCCCCACTGTGCTGAACCTGCTCTTGTCAATGTCAGCAGTGATGGCCTTGTAGTTAAATCCAATAAATAATTTCCAGGCCTTATCTACCTGAACACTTGGCAGAGTTTGACACTATTGACTGCTCTTTCTTTCTTGAAATGCCCTCTCTCTATGACTTATCTTTTACTGCACTCTCCTTGTTTGCCTTATACTTCCTTGACCGTTTCATTTTCCTCTCTTTTGTGAGCTTCCCTTTCTCCTTGGCCTACCCTTTAATTATTGGCAATCTTCAGAATTCTGCCCTTTTACCTTATTATTTTAAATAATCCCTCTGGCTAATATTTTTTGCTTCCAGGGCATCAATATCCATCTATAACGTGATGGATCCCAAACTATAAATCTCCAGCCCAGATGAAGGAATGTGGGACAGTGTTTAAGAACACAAATTCTGCAAACAGTAGATCTCTGTTCAAGGTTTGCATTCTTACTCTGCCAGTTACTAGGTATGTGATGAGAAATTACTTATCTATGCCTCAGATTGGTTATTTGTAAAATAAAGGTGAGAATAATTCGTTTTACACACTAATGAAGAAAACATGTGTATACATTGTTTAAGAGCATCTGTGACATATAGAAAATACTTAAAACACTTTACCTATTGATGATTGCCTGTCTACCTATGGATCTTCCTATAAGCCTGTAAGACAACTATTCGACACCATATTTGATTGTCCCCAAAAGTCCTCAACTGCAACGTCTGAACATATTTTTCCAAGCCTCCTTCTCTTCATGTGTTTCCTAAGTCATTGAGTGGCATAGTTACCCAATAAGAACTTTATTTCCAACACTATCCTCTGATTTATTATCTTTTCAATTTCTGTGCATTTGTAGTTATGTCAACCTTTAATTTCTAATATTGTTTATTTTTACTTCTCTTTCTTTGATTGGTCCTCCCTGAGATTTATCTATTTGTTAGTGTCTTCAAATAATCAACTTTTGTGTGTTTCTAAAGTAATTTTATAATTATTTTGTATTTTTTGTTTCTATTCAGATTTATTATGCCCTTTCTCTTTTATGCTTAGGTTTTTGTTCTATCTTCTTTAGTTGCACACAACATAGTAATATTTGGCCTTTCTTTTTAATATAAACACTTCATAAATTTCCTTCTAAAAATTTGAATATGCAGTTTTTGTTGTTATTTAAGAATAACGATTTTAGAATAACACACAAGTTATTTAGAAGTGGGTATGTGTCTAATGTCTTTTTGCTCTTAGTGGCTTTGTGGTCAGAGAATATGGTCTTTATCTTGACTATATTTTGAAATGTATTGAAAACTACATTATTACCCAATACATAATTTTTGTTAGTGTTTCAGATGTTTGAGAAAAATTTGTGTTCTCTTATTTTTGGGTTCAGGTCTTCATACATATAAATCTATTAACTCTAGATTTATAATTTAGTTCAAATTTTCTGAATTTTTATTTATTATCTTTTCCAGTTTAATCTATCAAGAATTGAGAAAACTATGTCAAATTTGCAACAGCATGAAGGATTTGTTAACTTTTCTCATTAGCTTTATCAACATTTTATTTACTTATTTTGAGATAGCTTTATTAGGAGCATATAATATATAAGAGAATCCTGGTATATTTAGCCTTGTATCATTAATTTATTATTAAATTAGCGACAGTTTATGTCCTTAACAGTGCTTTTGATCTTAAGATATATTTTTTCTACTAAAATATTTGTCAGCATTCATTTGGTTAGCATTTGTTTCATATATCTTTTCTATCATTTTACTTTTAAGGCTCTCTGTATCTAATTTTTAGCCATGTCTCTATGAACAGCATATAACTGTACTTTAAAATCCACTTTGATAATTCCTGCCTCTAGATAAGTATAATATATGTATTTACTTCTGTGATTATGATATATTAGGCTTTTTCTTACCACCTCACTTTTTAGTTTATTTTTTTATCATGCTTCTTACTATTTTTAAATTGAGTTCATATTTTTTTCTCATTTCATATTTTCTTTTTCTATAGACACTTAAAATTTTATCATTCACATTTAGTTTTGGAAAGTCTAAAATTAATCAATATCTTAAACCTTTTTGATGGCACTTTAAGAACCATGGACTCTTTAAATTTGATCACTTTCCTCCTGACTTGCATAGTATACATGTACTGTGTTTTGACTTTGAAAGTTTGATTTTCCTTCTTCCCTAAATACATTCTATAGAATATTCTTTAGTTCAGTTTTCTTTGTGGAAACTTCTCAGTTTTATTCATCTTTACATGGTTTTATTTCATGCTTTTCTTCAAAGGTATATTTTGCTGGTTACAACACTCTAAGTCAGCAGTTATTTCCCTCAGCACTTTGAAGAGATCTTATAACTAATCTCTGACACCCAATGATGCTGTAATTATTCATTTGTTGGCCATGTATTCTTCTCTTTGGCTGCTTTTTAACTATTTAAATTATTTTAAGTTTAGGATTATAAAAAAATTATATTTACTTTTTAAATTGAAGATATTCTAATGCAGGCCTCACTAGAATAAGGAGTAAAAGATGTGTCACTTTAAAATTTTCATTTTATTTATTCTATACAAGATACAATGTTCAGAGGAAAATGGATCTGGAGTCAGAGTCAGGGATTTGTGCCTCTGCTACATCCCTTCCAGCTACACGACCTTGGGCAAATCACAAAACCTCCTCAATTCCAGGCATCCTCTCTTTCAACTGATAATGATGATATCAGCCTCAGAGGGTTGCAAAGAGGACTGAATGAAACAGCATGTAGAAACAATGAGCTCAGGGCCTAGTTCAGAGAAGTGCCCAAGAGATCATGCCAAGTCAAGAAAAGTATGCTTCCTTGAACTCTAACTTAGATTGCCAAGTTAGTGTTCAAACTTGTGGACTGTGCATGAGATGCTAGAATTGTCAAGGTCCAGGAAAGCAGTACATACAGTTAAATAAATTAATCATCAAAATAGCTAACATAGCTGAACATTTACTGTGTCTCCTAGAGTGTTAAAGGTTTCTCTCTGTCTTTATTCTTCTGCAGTTTCACTACAACATATTTCAGTTTCAATTTCCTTATATTTTTTATTTATATTTATCATTTCCTGGATTTTGGATCTATGTTTTTATCAAAATTGAAAAATCTATTATTGCTTTAAATATTGCCTCTCCTCTATTGTCTCCATCTGGGACTGTTGCATGTATATTAAAACTACTCATATTACCCTCATATCTTGCAGCCCTTCATTCACATTTTCCATCTTTTTGTTTCTCTCTTTCCTATTAACTCTTTTTGGACATAGATTCTTTACTAATTCTCTCTTTAGCTGTAACACTTCAGCTGTTAAAGTAGTCAATTGAAGTTTTTACTTCAAACAGTATATGTTTAGGTTTAGAATTATGTAGTTTAAAATGTATTTGTTCATTTCTGATAAACTTTTAATTGAGGACCTTTAAGACTGCAGTTTCCATCTCATTATATCTCAAGCAGATGCACTTCCATATTCTGTGTCTAACATTTCCATCAACTGGAGGAATTTTTGGTTTAATTCTTTGTTTCTTCCTTTTTGTTGATGCTCAGACATGAAGGATTGCTTTCTTCTGTTGAATTATGTGTTTGTTGTTTGAACTTAATGAATTATAGCCCTATGAGCATAGGTTTGGGAAGTTTTTGTTCTAATAGTCAATGGACTCCAGAAACCTGGGAGCATTTCAGCCCTTTCAGAGAACTTAGGCTCAACACTGGAGACTCAAGCTCACCTTCCAGCCTCTTATAGTTTTCTGATGGCTTTGGCTTTGGTGCTGTTGCTGATTCCCCGGATCACAATCATTGACCCTCCAGCAGGTCTGGCTTCCCCCTGGCTTTGTAGCCTTGGCTCTGTGCTAAGTTAGTCTCTCTCTCTCTCTCTCTCTCTCTCTCTCTCTCTCTCTCTCTCTCTCTCTCTCTCTATATATATATATATATATATATATATATATATATACGTTTCTTTGGTTGTATCTTCCTTTCTTCCTTCCTTCTTTTGTTCCTTCTACCACCTTCCATCCTTCCCTCCTTTCTTCCTTCCTTCCTTTTTTTTTTAAATAAGAAGAAATGGAGAATTTAGGAACTGTCTCTACCTCTTGTAAAATTGGTGATGCTTCAAATAGTATGTTTATTATGGGCTTTAGTTTTTTTGCTGCAGTCATTTTGACTCTTCCTCAATCCCCAGATCCAATCGACTACATAATCATATCAATTCATCTTCCAAACACATGAACAAAAAATCAAAAGCCAAAAACCTTTAAAATCTACTCTATCTCCCCATACCCACTGCCGATATTCCTGTTAAGATTACCACCATCTCCTGTCCAGATTGCTGGAATAGCCCCCTAACTCTCTTCCTATTCCCAATCTGGTTTACATCCAATCCATTTTCTTCCATTTACTCAGAGCATTCTTACAAAAGTGCAAGTCTCAATTTATGTTTGCTACTTAAAACCGTCCAACAGCCCCTGTTTCCTTCAGACGAAACATCAAAGTCCTTCATCACGGTTTTCTCCTACGGCTCCTGCATTAAATGACTGTGGTTTACACTCTGATCATCTCTCTCATTAGCACCCCGACACATTCTACACTCCATGCAATATAAACACTTCATCTTGTTTACCTGTGTTATACAATCTCTCCTGTCTTGACACCTGAGCATACTATTTCTTCTTCCTGATATCCTCCCTCCTCACAGATTCCTATTGGTATTTCAAATTTCCATTGCTAAGTAACTTCTACTGAATAGATTATTCACTCTCTATGGTTCAATTTAAATAAAACTTTTTTTACTGAATCTCTGAACTCCCAGGTAGATTAGGCATGCCTTCTGGGTGCTCCCATGGAGCTCCACATTTCTTTTATTATAGCACTTAGCATACTTTACTGTAATTTCTCTTTACTTGTTTGCATTCTATACACCCCATGAGAACAAGTACTGTCTACTTTGTTTATTCTTGAGTCCCAGATTTCTAGACAAATGTCTTGCCTTTGAATGCTCAATAAATATTTGTTGAATGAATGAAAGTAAGGAAAGTTTTATAAAGAGTAAGAGAAGAGTTCTGAAAAGGAATAGAAATAAAACTTTCAGCTACTAACACACAGTCTCTAATTCTTACTTTTTTTTATCAACAATAAACCTCAATAGAGGTTTCTTAAATAAATACCTTGCATATAATAAGGGCTCAATATTTTTATTAAATAGATAAATATAATATTCACTGGTTACAATTAGTGATATCCTTGTACTTCTCAAAATAAATCTTACAGTAAAAAGGAAATGATAAAAACCCTTGGCTACTTGATGTATTGACCTATTTTTTTCTTACCGTTTAAATACAACATCATTATTTTATCTTAAGTCCATTTCATACCAATTATCCTAATTGGTATTTGAATCCTACTATTTTCAGTTTGTCACAGAGTCCAGCTTAACTACAGTTTCCTACATTCTACACCACCCACTGTCTCCATCCATTTTGTCATGTCAGAGGCACATCAAGCAGCCTCTGAGTGTAATCACATCAAAATCGATTTTCATGGCTGAGAGAAAAATAATGGAAATTTCTCTAATGTAGTAAATGTATGTGTTCCTTTTGGTTAACCAAAATAGACTATACATCAGACCTGTCAAAATTAAGTTTTCTTGATTCAGTGCTCTTCCACCAACTTGTATACAAATTATAAAAGCATGCTGTGGAGCGCGATGATGCAATCTTCCTGCTCCTCTGGTCTGCTCTTCCTGCATCTCTCTCAAATAAACAATTTCACCAATTTATCAAGCTACCAGCCAGTCTGAACCCCTAGGCAACCTGCTAAATGTTAGAATACCTTAGACCTCTCACTGTTTCGATCAATGAACTCTCTCATTAGGAGATGTTTCCAAACAGTAGCAATGGTAACATTTGGATGGGTGCAGAACCAAAGTCAAATACCAACTTTTTGGACTTTTTTCAGATCCTAATTTTTTTTTCTTTTTATAATCTTTTGACCCAAGGAATCACTTGATTAAGTATTAGTGTTCATTTCCCTGAAGTCATTCAAGGTGATAAATATGTTTAAATTATAAGCTCCCAATGAGGTGGTCATCCTACATACACTTCTTATATCATGTTCTTTTAAAGCAGATGTATCTTGCAAACATTTGCAGAATTCCTTTTTTTTGGTTTCTTGATAAGTATGATCACAGTTGCGTGATGATATTAGGAACGAATTTTAACCTGAATGATACAGATTAACTGCATTTTTTAAAATATAAAGTGATCCCCTACTAAATTTTGACTACTAAAATAAGTGCTAAAAGATAACATAATAATTGACAATGTTTTCATTACTAGGAATGGAAAAGACAGTCAACATATTGAAAAACTGACCCATGATATATTTATGAAAGTTTCTGACCAAAAAGCCAATTTTTATTGGCACCCAGCAGCCATTCATAACCAGCAAGAAGTAAGCCAAAAATTACTTCAAGTTCAGTATCCCAAATGTATTACAGTGAAATTCCAGGATTTTATCTCTTCTGCCTAAGAGAGGTAAGAATGAATATACACAGAAATGTATACCTTAAAAAATGCCAAGATATGTTCCAAAGAAACTTCAGGCAGTGTGGATAATCCCAGAAAAAAATAAAGTTTTCCTAATATCCATCCTTTTAAAATCAAGGTTATTTCTTAGTTCAGTTTTCTTTATTCAAAACTAATTCTTTTAAGGCTCAGACTAAAACAAAACAAATTCTAAGAGTTAGGTAGTCATGAATAGTAATGAGAAATAAGTTTACATGTCTGGTAATGGAAACCTTATTAAAAGTCAGACTGCTGTTTTAAACTCCTGGGATTTTTTAGCAAGGTATCATGGGAATATATATGAGTAACCAGCTATAGTGTTCTTTACTTAACATTCAACTTTAGTAATCTTTAACAATTTGATTCTATAATTCATAATATTCACTAGGACTTAATTTTTTAAATAAAAGATAATATAGCATAGAAGAAAAAAACAT
Organism: Phocoena phocoena; assembly: GCF_963924675.1. NCBI lineage: Eukaryota > Metazoa > Chordata > Mammalia > Artiodactyla > Phocoenidae > Phocoena > Phocoena phocoena. Next base: position 89,317,569 of record NC_089223.1, on the reverse strand, counting down.
GGGGCTTGGAATTTTAAGACATCTGTGCATCAAATTACACTTCCTAAATCTGGTCATCAAACAACTCTTAGCAGTGAGCAAACCCCTTCAGCTCTTCTTTTTAAATCTTTACAAAAGCCAAATTTCTTAAGCTTTAATTCTACATATGGTTAACACAATATTCCTTATAAACTTTTACATTTTAAAAAAACTTTAAAATTTTGTTGTTGTTGTTGCCATTCTTTATGATCTCTTTGAGGCATTTAGGATTTTAAACATCTAATGGCAGAACTTTTTTTGGATATATAATATTTAACTGGTGACTGAAGTGTAATCTAAACTGGGTTTGATAACATTCTCCTTCAAAAATGGATTAAAATGTTTTACTAAGGCCAACTGAACCAGGGTGATGAGAAAGCCATTCATACCCTTAATAGACTTTCAATTCCAGACTTGGGTGGCAAGTCTGATGTGATGCATATTAGCATAATTGATAGGGAAATTGATCCAATATGAAGATGAGAAGGAAGAACTGACAGTGGAGGATTTCTTTCTTGAAACACAGATTTGAAAAACTTAATTCCTGGCTAGTATTTACCAGTAGAAATTTCTTTACCTGCCTGAACTTTCATGATGAAAAATATCCCTCACAATCTGCAAACTTTTTCTAACTTGGCATTAGTATAAATTAATAGTTAACTGCCGTTATAGTGTAATTTATTAAATTGCAGATACTTTGGTGGTTGTATGGCTATATATTTCAACCCAAGTGTTCAGATCTTATAGGAAGACTCTGGTAATGCCTGGCTAACTACTGTGTGAGTTCAATACATCAGCATTATAAAATAGATCATTGTATGTGTTTAATGTACTTAACAAAGTTGTTCAATGAACATTTGTTCATTTGTTTATAAATATTTATTGAACATTCACTTTGTCAAGCATAGTGCTAGGTGTTCTTATTTAAATTCCAAATTAACTTTGCAATGACAAGAGTTGAAAATATTTCTGATATTTTGCTACCTGAGTTTAAATTCCATTTTCATCACTTATTTACTACATTTACTTGGACAAATTGCTCAACCTTTCTGTTCCCTGCTTTTCCCATAAGTAAAATGGGAATAATAAGAGCATGAAAAGTCACGGGAGCTTCTTGATGATTAAATGAAATAATATGTTCAAGTGTTTAGCATAGCAAAGTGTTCTACATGGTAACTGTTCCTATTTTCTTGTTTACTGAGGCTATAGAAGAAAAACACCTTGCTTGTGGGCACATAAGCAGTGGGAATTCAGACTGTATTTCTCTAAACTGCATGTCTTTACTTTTATCTTTTTAAAATTTATTTTTGTCAATATAATACCTATGCATCATTTTTAAAAGATAGTACTACAAGACTTAAAACAAATGCAAAAGACAGCAACCATCTCCTTTTCCTCTTCACTCCTAATTATAACATACTAATATTTCTGTTTCTTGATTTATTGAGGCATTATTTATTATTTTCCTGTTATGAAATATGGAGACTCAACATCCAAATGTCCCAGCCATCTACTTTATATTTTTCATTCAAGTTATACTAAATTTGTTCAGATAAAGCAATTTTTAATGTTTACATTATGGTTGCTAAGTAATTATTTTTCACTCGTGAGCCAAGTCAAGCACTATTTTTCAATTACCTTTCCTGTGCAATATTTTGTTTTTCCCAGACTTAAAAAACTTTCTTGAGTTAATTTTGGCTTTATTGTCTATGTCCCTATCATTTTTCCACAAGCTCTTCAAAAATATAAAACCACTTTCAAGTTCTCTTTTTTACATGGTCAAGCACATTAGATTATCTATTTGCTTCTCCATTTTCCCTGGAGACACTGTTCCTGAAGGTTCCCATGCTCCCACTCCATTCTCAACTTATGTCTGAGGTTGACTTCCTGCTCTCACCCTGGGACTGCCTTTTTTCTCTCTTGATGGTAGACCCACTCTTTCCTGAATTCTGGGTCTTCTTCTTTCTTGCTTACTTCTTTGTTTTGATGAAAGGAAATCTGAGAGGCTAGAAAAATTGCCTAGAAAAATTGACTTGCGATAAATATATTGAAAATGTACCTGTCCAAAAATGTCTTTCTCTACCCTCATATTTGATTTAAATTTGGCTGGGTATAGAATTCTCTGTTGAAAAAAACTATTTTCAGGACTTTGAAAGCATTATTCAGTTGTTAGTTTCCAGTTTTGCTTAAGACGTCAATTGCTGTTCCGGTTCTCCATGTTTAAATATATCAGTTTTTTTTTTTTTCCCCCTCCATGAGAGTATTTGGACCTTAATTTAGTCTAGTTTCATTAATTTTATGATGATATATCTTAGTGTGGGAATTTTTAATTTCTTTTTCTTTTCCATTTTCCTCATTGTTCTGTACACCAGTGGGTCTTCAATTCTGAAAAATTTCCTTGAATTATTTCTTCGATAATTTCCTCTTTTCAATTTTTCTTGTTCTTTTTTTTCTGGAATTTATATTAGCCATATGATGAAACTCCTGAATTATCATTTATTATACTTTTATTCTTATCTACTTTTTTAAAATGTTGGCCTTTTGATTCTACTTTTTTAAAGATTGCTGTTGAGGCCAAAACGTATACAAAAAGGTGCTCAATGACACTGATCATCAGGGAAATGCAAATCAAAATCTCAATAAGATATCACCTCACACCTGTAACCGTGTTCTTTTTCTTTTTAAAGACAGTAAGTATTGGTGAAATTGGTGCACTTGCATCCTATTGCTGAGAATGAAAAATGGTGCAGCCACTATGCAAAACAGTACAGAGGTTCATCAAAAAAACTAAAAATAGAACTACCCTATGATCTGGATATCCCACTTCTGGGTATTTATCCAAAAGAATTGAAATCATGATCTCAAAGAGGTATTAGCACTTCCAGGTTCATTGCGGTGTTATACACAGTAACCAGATGTATAAGCAACCTAATTGTCCATTAATGGAAGAATGGATAAAGTGGTATATACACATAATGGAACATTACTCAGCCTTAAAAGAGAAGAAAATCCTGCAACATGGATAGACCTTGAGGACATTATACCAAGTAAAATAAGCTAATCACAGAAGGGAAAATACTGTATGATTCCAGTTATATGAGGTATCTAAAATAGTCAAACTCATAGAGTTAAAGAATGAATGGTGGTTGCCAGTGGCTGAGGGAGAGAGAAATTGGGAGTTGCTAATGAACATGTATAAAATTTCAGTTATAGGAAATGAATAAGTTCTACGGATACTGTATTTTACACTTAAAAATAATTAAGAGGGTAGATCCCGAGTTAGGTATCTTTATCATAATAATTTTTAAAAAATGAGATTTCTGTTGAATTTTTAATGGAAGATATCCTTTCAAGTCACTTATTGTTCTCTAATTATTTCCTTTTTATATAACTCTGTTCTTATTTCAGGAATGCAATATCTCCTCTTATCTCTCCAAGATTAAAGATTCAGGGTAATTTGATTGTTTATTTTAAGATTTATTTTGCTCCCTGTTTGTCTCTGTTTATGACAACTGCTCTCTATTATTTGCTTCTATCCCCTTATTTCATGCTGAGGGTTTTTGTACATGCCTGATGATTCCCGGCTACCCACTCATATTTAAAATTAAAGCACTAAAGGGATGACTGAAGCTCTGCGTGAGAAGGCTTCACTGAAAAGTGATTGGTTTGGAATGATAACACCCTTTGCTGCACACTCTCTAGGCCTTACCTGCTTAGTAGTCATCTTCATATCTCCAGAGAAGGATCTTCCAATCCTCTGCCTATAAAAGATAGTAGAAGGGAAAGGATGAAGAATAAACCTCCATACCACAGTCCTTGGAGCTAACAAAGAGAAGGATGTGGATCTTATTGTTCAGTATGTAGACTTTCCTTAATATCTCTCTTTTCAATACTGTGCTTCTCATCTGTAAGATCTTGAGAATCTTGGCTTAATTTCTTCACATGGAAAGTTTTCTTCTGCCAGAGGTGAAAGGGATGAGCTAAACAGGATAGCTCAGCTGTAAAGGATGAGGAAAGAGTCCCATGAATTTAACTGCTCCTTCTTCAAATTTTCAACCTTTATAGGTTTTAAAGAGATCTTCCAAGGAAGCTGATACTTCAGATTCCTGAGCCTTCTAAGATTCTGCAACATAGACTAGTTTTCTTCTCATTTGATATCTCCTCAACTGTAGGTAAGTACCATGTTTATTGATTCTAAGATAATTTTTTAAATTATTCTAACATATTTGAATGTGGGGAACTGTCTTACTGTCATTTGCATTATGAAAGATTGTATTTTCCAAAGACAACTGCAACAATATCTTCCATCCCACACATTCTTGTTTCAGTGTGACCTTGTCTTTCTTGCATTAAGACATGGAGTGTTTGTCTAACTTATTGAATCTGGTTGGAAATTTGTGACTGCCTCAACCAATAGTGTGGGGTGAAAGTGAGGCTGTGTGACTTAAAGATAGGTTATAATGAGCCATATGGCTCTGCCCAGCTATATCTCTTGGGATGTTTGCTCTCCAAACTCAGCTAGCATGCTGCGAGGAAGCCCAGACTACATGAATAGGTGTATGTAAGTGTCTTGGCCAATAGGCCCAGCTGAAGTCCCAGAAGATAGCTAGTAGTAATCATCATCTGTGTAAGTAAAGAAGCATTTGAGATGATTCCAGCCCCAGCTGATAGCAGATCACAATTGAATGAGCGATCCTGATCCATCTAGGCCCAGTCAACCCCCAGAACTGTGAGAGATAATAATAAAATTATTATTGTTAATTTAAGCTACTGGGATGGTTTGTTATTCAGCAAGAGATAACTGGACGCTTACAGTCATACATTTATAATTATATTTGTCAGTGATTTTTTCCCTTAATGAAACAAACTAATGGTGCATCTTATAATAAATGGCATCTTCGATTCAGAAAATGTATCAGTATTCTACTTTCTCTGACTTATTAACTCCTCTTCCGCTTTCCATGTTCCAAAAATTTCTTGTCCTCTCTGGTGTACTGGTGGCTCCCCTGGTGGTTTTATATCCTTACTTTATTCTCATTTTAGTGAGATTTCTGGAAAGAATGGTGATAAGTGTGTGTTCAGTTTGTTATAAATAGCTGAACTCATCATCCTGTATTTAAGGTTCTAAATTTATAGATGTAGTTTCAACACTGATGGCTACCTAACGACAACATTGTATCTTTTTGGCATTATTACCCAGGTCTGATTTTTTTTTTACTTTAGTGAAAGTTAGTGCTAATGAACAAGGTTAGTGCTTTGAAACCATTAGTTAAATGAAGTCACTCTGCACAAATAATAAAAATACAACACCTAAAATTAACAAATAATAAAAATATAACCAAAAAATGGACCACAGTTATGTATGGAGTGACAATAAATAAGTCAACATAACTTTCTGATCCCCAGTTTCCATAAGCGTAAAATAGAAATAACAGTTTTAACAGAAATTTTAGGTGACAATTTAATGAGATAATACCTGTGAAACTTCTTATTACAGTATCTAATACATAGTATATAATGTATCCCTAATAAATATTGTCTCAATATGGATGCATTTCATTTCCTTCATTATTTTTAGTGGAACAGTTATAAATTAAATTTTAAAAAACATAAACTATCCCTGAACTATTCATCATGTTATTTTTCATAACATTGTATATACTAATCTCTGGTCATGAATGCTTTTAAGCATAGGATTGCTTTATGTCTTCCCAGCATCTATTTCCTTTTCTTCTTATAACAGAAGCTCTATTTCTCTTATTGGCTACAGTTGTGGTAAACCGACCAAACACATGGCTCAGCCTTCCCATTGGCAAGAGGTAGATAAATGATTTAAGCTAGACCATATCTAAATTCTCTTCCAGGAATTTGAATATTGAGCTGAGCAACACAGAGATTTTAAATGGTCAGATTTCACTCAACTCAAGGAGAGCACTTTGAAGAAACTGCCCATTAATTCTTCTTACCTAGATTCCTGGCACTGCCTTATTTGCCCTTACTGATACATGTTTCTTTCACTCTTCCTTTGAATCACTGAGCAATTCTATCTTAATAAATTTCTGTTTTTGCTCAAAGTAACCAGAATTCATTCCTGTTTTATGCAACAGGAAAATACCAATTGATATACTGATATTTGGAGAATCCATTTCTAACAAAAAGATAAGCCATATTTGAAGGTAGACCTGACTTGATATAAAAGAGTGTAGTTTACCTACCTTTTTATTTTTCATACCCTTTCCATAAATTATCTCCTTATTCTCAGAAAAGACATTTCTTGTGTACATTAAAGCTAAGTTTATTCACTTTCCACTTCATTGAGATTTCAACAAACACAAGGATACATAAGGATGTATTTGGGAATATATGAAAGCAAACTCTAAAATAGAGTTAAATAGCCAAAACTTGAAAGCAAGATTTGTCTCAAATATGTAAGAAAACCAAAATTGCTTTCACTGGACAGGTAAACATATTAAGAACACTGCTATAGAAATTGGGTTGGAGAACCTGCTGTAATACAGTAAATCAACTTACACTGTTAAATTCACATGTTATTTGGAGGTTTTCTCCTTCTGCAAGCATTTAGTTGGCATGGTAGTAAGCTGAAGTCTTTTGTGAGCTGTTGCTTAAATAAAACCCAAGGGAGGCATTCATATGATGGGCCTCTGAACACTTTGCCGAATTATAATTATCCATAAACAAAGATCAGAAACCCAGAAAAGAATCTATTAGTGTTGCCATGTCTTCTTAAGGCTCTTCCTTTGATTATTTCTGTCGCTACTCAGAGTCACATTATTACCAGCTGATGGGTGGCACAGATGGCGCAGAGCAGAGGGGTTTGTTTCTGTCATAGTCTGCACTATTTCTTCATGCCTTTTCTTATAGAGTTTTGGTGGGTTTCAATTTCGTTTATTTCTTGGATAATTGTTTCATTGCTTTTGTTGTTGTTTTTACCTAATTAGTCAGAATATGGTTATGTGAATAGGACACGTGACTGGCTCCCATTAAACTCATGGTAACTGGAGATGGCTGTGTTTATTTCCCTTCTGCTGCTTGTTTGAAAGATGCCCTGGACCATTTGGATTTTACCATGTGGGAAGAAGCTGGCCATGAGTTTTTAGTCTGGAGTCTGAACATGTGTGCATTTTGGCTTTCTAAGGTTTTCTCAACTTTGTTCTGTCCCTCCTCCCTCTCCCTCTCCCCTTCTCTTTCTCTCTCCATATACATACACAAGTATTTTCACCATTCAGGGCCACTTTTGTCATTACTATGTATGAGAGAAGTTAAATATGCACAGTAAAACTCTTAGCCCCAAACTCTCCTACTTGATTATTTTCCAGTGTCTACTTGTGCTATTTGTTTGTTTGTTTGTGCTATTTGTTTGTCTGCTCTCTCATTATCCTTATGAATTCCTCTGCATTGCTACAATCTTTAATTTGCCTGGGAATTTGACTGCAGAAAATCATAACAGAAGCTTTGGGCCACTCCTACGTTCATGAATCCACAGAATGTGTTAGGAAGACTTCAGTGACTCCATCTTTGCCCCATTCCCATGATCTTTGATAGAAAATTTCCAGTGCCAGCTAGCAATTCAGACTAATTTCTCTTCCTACAGACTTTCATCTCTTTAACACTTTAAGAATCAGTTTTAGGCCCTAGGATTATTTTATTTCACCTTCCTGAGAATTTCATTTAATATACTCTGCTTTTTAAACTTTATATATATTCAAATTTTAAGAGGCAATGAATCTGTCGAACATGTGCATATATAGTATTTCCATGTAGCTTCCACCATATCCTTTATATGTGAATGTCAGAATTATATTTCAGAGTAAGGACCAAAGAGGCTTTTAGGAGAATGGTATTTCATTAACTCACCTTCTGGCATTTTAACTGTTACCAGCTGTACAGTTTAGTTTTATTACAACAGACATTATTGTGATAACTTTTCCTACTTTATCTTTGCAATTTATTGGAGCAGTTAATTTCTCAAAAAGCAAGAGTATTTTTTCTCATTAGAAATTCCTTCATGGCCTCTTTAATACATGTTCCTTGCTATTTAGAAGAACTGCTGATAAGTGATTTTGACTTGTATCCTCAGTAATGTGAGATGTTTAACAGAAACTCGGCAAACCACTTAAGGGCTGAAGCGATTTATTAAAACTAGCCCCAAATGATTAATTTCTGTCCCATTACTGCCACCACATTCAAAAAGTTCCCATATAGCAACGGACAACCAGATACACTTACGAACTTGCTAAGGACAATGCTTTTACTTTGTTTAAGGAATCTTATTTTTTCCTAAGATTACTGTTTCTCCTTTTGATTTGTAACTCCAGAATTTGACAGCATTGAGCTTTAAGGACTGACTCTGTTAGCTCAAAGTAAATGAGAGAGATATCAATAGATATGTGCTCTATAGAATTCTAAACCAGGAAGCTCAATCATCCAGATTATTGTCTTTGGTCAAATGAACCAGCAAAAGTCAGTGTTCCTTTCTCTTTGTCAAACTAAAACTAATCCATCTGTACAAAGTTTATCCCTAACCTCTCTTTTGTATCTATTTTTATATTTCCATATATTTTCCTCTCTTTTGGACTTTCATTTCCTTGTGTTTATTTCTACAGTTGTTGTCTCCTCACAGAGCTTTAGCAAGATAAAGGAGAAGAATTTACATCTGAAAACATGACCCAAATGCGGCAGCCTTCAGAGTCTAATAAGTGTTAAATAGGAAGCAAGAAATAGACAAGAATTTGTGATATTAGTGGGACAGGTACTTAGAAAAGGAGAGAAAGGAGAGAAAATGTTGACTGATGAGGAAATGAAGAATCATTTCAACCAGCCTAACATGAAAGCTTTTTGTAAACATTACTCTTCAGATTTCTGTCATGTTTCTGTTTCCACAGGGAACATTTCTCTTACACATCTACAAAGTGATCCACATTTGGAGCTCAGTGATTGCATATCCTACCTCCTGGGTTTAAAAGCAACGTTCTGACTAATGAATATTTTCTAAGTCCAGTTGGGTAAGTCAGTGTTAGCTAATTATGTGATAATAACATCAACAACTTCAACATTAATGGATGTCAACCATATGCCTACAGAGCTAAGGCTATTTTACACACATTATTTTATTTCCTTCTGCAGTCCTTTAAGGTAATTATTGTTGTCCCTATCTTATAATCGAGGAAATTAAGATGAGAGAGATAAAATAACTTCTTCAAGATTGTAGAGATAGTGAGTCATGGATTTAGGTCTTTTCCATCCTGCTCTACCTAATTGTTTTAATATGACTGCTGTGCTTCCTCTACTCTCCTTGTTACATGTCCATCAACCACCAAAATTGTACTCAATGCTTTCCAATTTGGGCAAAAATGATAGTAAGGTTTGGGTGCTCTATCCTTTCAAAGTTATAACTTACTCTTATTTCATCAAAGCCCACTTTAGGCTGCCACTCCTATTTATAATACAACATTCATGTATTAATAACATTATACATTAAAATAAAACTAAGTATCTCTAAAGATTTGGTAATTGGGTATGTTTTACATCTATTGCAGTGGGTACGCTCAAGACACTGGGAGATAAAACAGACCCACAGAGCCCTGCTTCAACTAGTTTACACTGAGAATCCAAATGCAGAGACACAACAGAGCCTGCAGTAAGTCATCAGCTGAGCACTGGTGAGTTTCATGGGCTTTTTCTGAAAGAAATGCACTTCAAGGATGCTTCTTGAATATTAAGTAGGAAAACAAAACTGGTCTTTGGGAAGGCATGAAAACAACACCCCAAACTGAGTTTGCATGACACAGAAAAAAATTTCAGAGAGATTGTGAAAGGAAAATGTAGAAAATCAGAATGGCTAGAGAAGAGGCAATCAAAGAATCACCCCCATTTATTCAAAGCAATGCAAAAGCAGTACTAGAGTTCAGGAGAAATAAATGATTGATTGGCAGAATGGAAGACAAAAGCAATCTGGATAGAATTATTCTGAATTGCTGATGAAAGAGCTACATACAGTCACTGACATCCAAAGCCAGAGCATTTCTAAGTGGCTCCTACGCTATCCTCCCTGAGTCTTGGGAAGAAAGCACAGGGCACTTGGACAAATCTTTATGCTTTCATAAATTTCTGAAGGTCAGAGCTAGGAGAGGATTTGTTTAGTCCAACTTCATCATTTAGCAGGTAAGGAAACTAAGTTTCATGAGGTAAAGCAACTTGACTCAAATTACAGTGGGTGTGTGTTTTAAATTGAACGCTTTACTATTTAGGTTACTAGCTAAGCTTCTGTAAAAAAGAACACCTAAAACACACTGACTTGATAAGCAATCCAGACTAGACAGGGCACAGGTTCATCCAGGGGCCCTTCCAAAGCTTAGCTCATCTTCACAGTGTCTAACCAGTGGGAAGTAACAATGTGGAACTTTGCCTGAACCCCCTGAGTCTAGAAAACAATGAAGATTAACAACTCCTCCTACCTTCCTGTTCTGGGAAATGGCCAGTACAAAGAATTACCCTTCCCAGTATGACTTAAATAAGATTCACAGATGCCCCCCTATTTAGCTATGACTAGACACTGTCTCTAAATTTCTATTTTTTGCCTCGTAAATAATTAGCTGAATTGCTTATTGACAGTGATCAGTTGGAACAAAATATTTGCTAATCAAACTTTGGTTAAGTTTCTCTCCTTCCCCCAGTCCCATGAACTTTGACCCACCTTTAGCCTAAGCCAGCACACAGCCTACTCCTGAGAATAGGCTGATCTAATATCAAATCACACAACTTGTATCCCACACTTGGTAACTTTTAGACTTGTTCCCTCCTCTCTATAAAAGAAAAACTCTTTTTTGCCTAACCTCTGACACACTTGTTTCTCTTATGGTCGGGTCGGATCATTCTCTCTATTGCAGTAGTCCTTTCCTACACCCCATTTCCCCTCCAAACAGAGTCTCTGCTGACTAGGTCGAGATTTGTTTTTATTTGGCAGAAGGTAGACACAAAATAGATGGCTCAAAAATTTTAACATTACCTTTTAATCACACCCCATCAACAACTGGGTTTGAATCTTGGTTCTGCCATGCATTAGATATGTGATCTATGACAAATTGTATCTTTTTTATATATCAGTTTTCTCATTTAAAATAATTACAAAACAGAATTTGTCTCATACAGTTGGGGAAACACTAAAATGAGAAAATTCAGGTGGAGGGCTTAGCATATTATTTCCACACAATAATCACCCATAAATGATAGTTTACCACATACTAGAACAATGCCTGGCATTTTGATATCTATTATTTAATACAATTCTAGTAATAGAATCATAACAATATTACAAAGCTGCTATTATCATTTTACATAAAAGGAATCTGAAGCTCACTAAGCCTAAGGAATTTGCCCCAGATCAGAGAGTAGTAGAATATCTGGGATTCAAACTTTAGTTTCTCTGACTATAATTTCCGTCTTTTTCATCTCCTTCATGTTATATCACGCAATTTCCTAACTTCTAGATGTTACATAATTAACATCCCCTGATTTTAAGGGAGAAGACACCCTTTGTCTTATTGAGTCATTTTACTGTAATGAAAATATATACTTCTCCAACAATGCATGAAGAATCTTATTTATTTTTCTCAAACTAAGTTATTGAACAACACAAGTCTATGTAGACAATTCTACTGAATTTTTCAAATCTGTTATGCCTGCTCAAACGACCAATGTCTATGGCACAAAGTAGTCAACAAAGATTTGCTGAGTGTGCTAAATGGAAAGAAAAAAATATGGCAAAACTTTTGGGAAAATGACAATCGAATGTGACCACTGAATAGAGGAGTTGGAAATGATGTTAATTCTTTGTGTGTGAAGGTGAAGGCATACTTCTGTTTTGCTCTTGGATTAGTGATTACTGCAGACATTCTCTAAAGTGTCTAATCTGTTCTTATTTGCCTCAATTTAATCTAACTTGAGGAAAAGGAACAGCATATTAAAATAGTTTAGTGGGGGATTTGGGGCTGCTTTTTTGATGAGTTTAAATAGAAAACTCAGGAATCAGTACTTTCAAACACTTAAAAATCAAGATTCAGCTAACGTAGACTAGAGAACCATTTCAAACTCTAAATATCCTTTTTTACTCTATCTTTAAGACCATGGTAAATTGTGGTATTACAACAGAAAACCTAAATTGAAAAGAGAAAGCATCATGGTTTGAATAGTGAAAAACACTTCTAATTAACTATGCATGCTTGATCTGCACTAGACTATAAAATTCATGAGGACAGGAAAAGTTTCTGATTCATGCTTCTCTCTATCCAAACATCCATCCATTCCCTCCCTCCCTCCATCCATTCATCCATTCAACAAATGCTTACCAAAACCCTACTGTATCTGTGCCATTGACTGAATAGAACACAGGGATGAAGACATAGTTCCTCCCTTCTAAATGTCACAGTCTACTTGAGGACAGTCATATATACAACTCACAGTAATGAACTCAAACTATAAAAAGTGTTATAAGGAGGTAAGAAAAATGAGGATAAATGTTTAAAGCAAATGATGATTAGTTATGACTAAAAAATGAGATAAGGTAAGTGTTTAGTACTATGGGTTCCAAGGTGCTAATAAACAACAAAGACTTACGGAATAATTGAGTGAATGAATGATCACTAAAAGACACACTCAGTCATGGTGCTGATTTCAGGCTTGACTGAATCATTCATATTAAGTATTTTTTAAAAAGTCAGACCTTATGATTTCCAGGTCCAAGAAGAGAGCTAATTTAATTCAACAGAATTTGCTTTCATAAGGTCCTTGTTCATAATGCTTGATTGGTTCTCTTGGAAGTTGACTGATGGTCAGACCCTTTCTGAAGGATGAAACAGCCAGGAACCCTTTGCACATAACTGAAGTTATTAAGAATCTATGTGACTGGAAAGCAAATAACTCTTCATCAAATTCTTCAAACACAATTTCACTCTTAGCCTTTTCATAGATTGACGCTCCCACCCAATAAACCTAATACATATACTCACACATGCTGTACACACAATTCGAAGTCACTTCCTATAGGAAGTTTTTCCTATTAATGCAATACTAGAGGAGGTATTCCTCCTAGGTGCTACCTTACTTTTTCTCTTACAATTTTATGTTTAACTTTTCTGATTATAATTTTTATGAAAGCAGAGAATGACTGATACTCATCATATATCCCCATCCCTAGTGTAGGCCCTGGCATGATAACAAGACAAGAATTATTCATCAAAGGAGTAACAAAACATTGAATAAATTAGTTTAGTGCATTGATAGACTTATTTACAAAGCAGAACTCTGACTATATTATAACTAAATACAAAACTCCATATTCAATGCCAAATAAAGTTTAAACTCCTTAGATTGTCAGTGAAAGTCTTCTATAATCTGGTCCTTATCAAATTATTGCTTACTCATATGTCAAAAATTCCAGCAACATTGGCATTCTGAATATACCCCATGCTTAAAGGCATTGCACATCAATATTTCCCGGATCCACATATCTGTCTGTTGAAACTTTACCCACCTTTCAAACCCAACTGAACTGCTTTCTATAAGGATACTTTCCTGATCCTTCTCTTCTCTAACTGAATCCCTAGTGCTAGGAATTATTTTTTCTTCTAATTACCTGTAGCTTTCAACACACTTCTGTTAGAGTTTACCACAGACCACCATGAATTATATCTGGATTTTTTTTTAACATCTTTATTGGAGTATAATTGCTTTACAACGGTGTGTTAGTTTCTGCTTTATAACAAAGTAAATCAGCTACACATATATATATATCCCAACATCTCCTCCCTCTTGCGTCTCCCTCCCACCCTCCTCATCCCACCCCTCTAGGTCTTCACAAAGCACTGAGCTGATCTCCCTTTGCTATGTGGCTGCTTTCCACTAGCTAGCTATTTTACATGTATATATATGTCCATGCCACTATCTCCTTTTGTCCCAGCTTACCCTTCCCCTTCCCCGTGTCCTCAAGTCCATTCTCTACGTCTACATCTTTATTCCAGTTTTCCCCTAGGTTCTTCATAACCCTATTTTTTTTTTTTTTTTTAGATCCCATATATATGTGTTAGCATACAGTATTTGTTTTTCTCTTCCTAACTTCCTTCACTCTGTATGACAGTCTCTGGGTCCATCCAATTCACCACAAGTAACTCAATTTCATCTCATTTTATGGATGAGTAATATTCCATTGTATATATGTGCCACATCTTCTTTATCCATTCATCTGTCGATGGACACTTAGGTTGGGTCCATGTCCTGGCTATTGTAAATAGAGTTGCAATAAACATAGTGGTACATGATTCTATTTGAATTATGGTTTTCTCAGGGTATATGCCCAGGAGTGGGATTGCTGGGTCATATGGTAGTTCTATTTTTATTTTATTAAGGAACCTCCATATTGTTCTCCATAGTGGCTGTATCAATTTACATTCCCACCAACAGTGCAATAGGGTTGCCTTTTCTCCACACCCTCTCCAGCATTTATTTTTTGTAGATTCTTTGATGATGGCCATATTTTCCATATTGAGCTGCATGAGCTGCTTGTAAATTTTAGAGATTAATCCTTTGTCAGTTGCTTCACTTGCGAATATTTTCTCCCATTCTGAGGGTTGTCTTTTCGTCTTGTTTATGGTTTCCTTTGCTGTGCAAAAGCTTTTAAGTTTTATTAGGTCCCATTTGTTTATTTTGGTTCTTATTTCCATTGCTGTAGGAGGTGGATCAAAAAGGATCTTGCTGTGATTTATGTCATAGAGTGTTTTGCCTATGTTTTCCTCTAAGAGATTTATAGTGTCTGGCCTTACATTTAGGTCTTTAATCCATTTTGAGTTTATTTTTGTGTACGGTGTTAGGGAGTGTTCTAATTTCATTCTTCTACATGTAAATGTCCAGTTTTCCCAACACCACTTATTGAAGAGGCTGCCTTTTCTCCATTGTATATTCTTGCCTCGCGTGGGTTTATCTCTGAGCTTTCTATCCTGTCCCAACTGATCTATATTTCTGTTTTTGTGCCAGTATCATACTGTCTGAATTACTGTAGCTTTGTAGTATAGTCTGAAGTCTGGGAGCCTGATTCCTCCAGCTCCATTTTTCTTTCTCAAGATTGCTTTGGCTATTAAGGATCTTTTGTGTTTCCATACAAATTGTGAAATTTTTTGTTCTAGTTCTGTGAAAAATGCCATTGGTAGTTTGATAGGGATTGCATTGAAGCTGTAGATTGCTTTGGGTAGTAGAGTCATTTTCACAATGTTGATTCTTCCAATCCAAGAACATGGTATATCTCTCCATCTGTTTATATCAGCTTTAATTTCTTTCATCAGTGTCTTATAGTTTTCTGCATACAGGTCTTTTGTATCTTAGGTTTATACCTAGGTATTTTATTCTTTTTTGTTGCAATGGTAAATGGGAGTGTTTCCTTAATTTCTCTTTCAGATTTTTCATCATTAGTGTATCGGAATGCAAGAGATCTCTGTGCATTAATTTTGTATCCTGTTACTTTACCAAATTCATTGATTAGCTCTAGTAGTTTTCTGGTAGCAACTTTAGGATTCTCTATGTATAGTATCATGTTATCTGCAAACAGTGACAGCTTTAATTGTTCTTTTCTGATTTGGATTCCTTTTCTTTCTTTTTCTTCTCTGATTGGTGTGGCTAAAACTTCCAAAACTATATTGAATAACAGTCGTGAGAGTGGACAACCTTGTCTTGCTCCTGATCTTAGAGGAAATGGTTTCAGTTTTTCACCATTGAGGATGATGTTGACTGTGGGTTTGTCATATATGGCCTTTATTATGTTGAGGTAATTTCCCTCTATGCCTACTTTCTGGGGAGTTTTTATCATAAATGTGTGCTGAATTTTGTTGAAAGCTTTTTCTGCATCTACTGAGGTGATCATATGGTTTTTTTCCTTTAGTTTTTTAATATGGTTTATCACATTGATTGATTTGCATATACTGAAGAATCCTTGCATTCCTGGAATAAACCCCACTTAATCATGGTGTATGATCCTTTTAATGTGCTGTTGCATTCTGTTTGCTTGTATTTTGTTGAAGAGTTTTGCATCTATGTTCATCAGCGATATTGGCCTGTAGTTTTCTTTCTTTGGGACATTATTGTCTGGTTTTTGTATCAGGGTGACGGTGGTCTGGTAGAATGAGTTTGGGAGTGTTCCTCCCTCTGCTATATTTTGGAAGAGTTTGAGAAGAATTGGTGTTAGCTCTTCTCTAAATGTTTGATAGAATTTGCCTGTGAAGCCATCTGGTCCTGGGCTTTTGTTTGTTGGAAGATTTTTAATCACGGTTTCAATTTCAGTGCTTGTGATTGGTCTGTTCGTATTTTCTATTTCTTCCTGGTTCTGTCTTGGAAGGTTTTGCTTTTCTAAGAATTTGTGCATTTCTTCCAGGTTGTCCATTTTATTGGCATATAGTTGCTTGTAGTAATCTCTCATGATCCTTTGTATTTCTGCAGTGTCCGTTACTTCTCTTTTTTCATTTCTAATTCTATTGAGTTGAGTCTTCTCCCTTTTTTTTTGTGATGAGTCTGGCTAATGGCTTATCAATTTTGTTTATCTTCTCAAAGAACCAGCTTTTAGTTTTATTGATCTTTGCTATTGTTTCCTTCATTTCTTTTTCATTTATTTCTGATCTGATCATTATGGTTTCTTTCTTTTGGCTAACTTTGGGGATTTTTTGTTCTTTGTTCTCTATTGCTTTAGTTGTAAGGTTAGGTTGTTTATTTGAGATGTTTCTTGTTTCTTGAGCTAGGATTTTACTGCTATTAACTTCCCTCTTAGAACTTATTTTGCTGCATCCCTAGGTTTTGGGTCATCATGTTTTCATTACCATTTGTTTCTAG